>NW_024583456.1:69156-81025 GCF_018398535.1 Haplochromis burtoni
CAACACATTGCGAGCGAGCGCAAATGCAAAAACTGAGCGAGAGGGGCTGCTATTGTGTGTGTGTGGATAATAGCAAACACTGAAATACATTTTTTTGCACGCAGCAATGAATTTTGTTCACTCAAATTCAGCTTTTCTTCGTTCAAAATAAATTTCTCCTCAAAATGCAACACTTGCACCTGCAAACTTTTTTTACGTGCGCTCAGAATAGTGGCACAAAAATAACGCCATACTATTTAAGTACAAATGAATTCAACTGAATTGGATTTTTAGACTCTTGTTAAAGCTTAGAGCTTGTTAAACATGTTTTCTGGGTTCGGGCACAGTTGATGTTGAGCTTACTGAACTTCATTTCTATGCGAGGTAAATTCAGTAACTCACAAATTATAGAAAATTTCTTAAAATGTTCACGTTGTCACTACATAATTGCGTTTTCTAGAAAAAGACCTTCAAATCTGCATTGATAGCGCCTCGTTTCAGATAGCAGCCATAATTACCAAACAAAAAAAAAATAGCTCTTTTTTTCTTTTAGAGAGGTTTGTTTCAGTTGTGTTCCAGAGTCGATTTCCTAATTTAAGTCAGTCTTCATTTTGATATGTTGTGTATTAAAGGTTGAAAACTTTAAGATTAGAATTATTCAATTCAATTCATTTTTTATACAGTGTCACATCACAACAACAATAGCCTCATGGCACTTTATCTTGTAAGTTAAAAACCCTACAATAATACAGAGAAAATCCCAACAATCATCTGACCCCCTAGGAGCAAACGCTTGGTGACTGTGGAAAGGAAAAACTCCCTTTT
This sequence comes from Haplochromis burtoni, assembly GCF_018398535.1. NCBI lineage: Eukaryota > Metazoa > Chordata > Actinopteri > Cichliformes > Cichlidae > Haplochromis > Haplochromis burtoni. The sequence continues at coordinate 69,961 of NW_024583456.1, forward strand.
AGCAGGAAGAAATCAGGCCCAGGGAGGGCCAGCCATCTGCCAAGACTGGTTTTGAGTGAGGGGAGGGAGACAGGACAAAAGGCACCATGTTGAAGAGAGCCAGAATTTAATAGCAACTTAGATTAATAGCAAAGTTTATATGCAAAGTTGTGTATAAAAATGGTGAGTGAAGAAGAAATAATCCAACAGCGCATGAGGTTAAGCCCTAACAATGCTTTATCAAAAAGGAAAGTTTTAGCTCAAGCTCAACACCTGGATGGTTTTTGATTTGCCTTAGGTCTCATAAAATAATTGCTTATTAAAGGGCAGCTGTATTCATGCAGCTTGTTATCATGACTGTCACGGTTGAAGTAACATCTGAAACACTTCAGTCTCTGTCTGACCAAACTACCCCAATCATAAGAACCATTCAAAGCTGAGCTTCCCACCTGCAGGTCTCTACATCAGTGCTGTGCTGATTGGTCCAACAAATTGTGACTGGGACACCATGTAGCTGTGCTGCAAAGCAGGCTGATCTGGTAATCATTACCTAGCTAAACACTTCAACAAATCATACAAGAAGCCAGTTTAAAAAGTAAATGAGGAAGACACAAGAGAATAAACAGGAAGTGGAGAAGAGCTTCACTGCAGCAGACAGAGATGAACACTGGTTCAGATAAAAACTCAGTGAATCAGAGACTCTCACGCTTTATTGTTACACACTGTAACAAACAGTTATTAAGAACATCGGGGGGCAGATTATTGTACACATGAAATTATATTATTTTCTTATGTCAGTCAATTAATGTTTGATGTTTTACATTTATATTAATTTTACTACAAAATATAATAACTTCAAATGTGCAAGTGAAACCACAGAACATTTTAGGACTAGGCTAAGCCCCCAATTTTTGAAGAGTCTAGCAACACCCCTGCTTTTAAGCCTAATCTTAGAAGTGTGGACGGTGTCTGTCTCCCTTATTCAAAATGGAAGCTGGTTCCATAGAAGAGGGGCCTGAAAACTGAAGGCTCTCCCTCTCATTCTACTTTTAAATACTCTAGGAACAACAAGTAGCCCTGCAGTGCGAGAGCGAAGTGCTCTAATGGAGTGATATGGTACTACAAGGTCTGAGGGTCTAAAAGCTGAAGGAGAAATGCACAGTAATTTTAATGTAATATTAACTTTAATAATATTATCCCGTAATTGAAGGATAACTGCACTCATGGATATTACATGTTATTTATACATCATATCTCTATTTATACTACAGGGAGTGCAAAATTATTAGGCAAGTTGTATTTTTGAGGGATAATTTTATTATTGAACAACAACCATGTTCTCAATGAACCCAAAAAACTCATTAATATCAAAGCTGAATGTTTTTGGAAGTAGTTTTTAGTTTTAGCTATTTTAGGGGGATATCTGTGTGTGCAGGTGACTATTACTGTGCATAATTATTAGGCAACTTAACAAAAAACAAATATATACCCATTTCAATTATTTATTTTTACCAGTGAAACCAATATAACATCTCCACATTCACAAATATACATTTCTGACATTCAAAAACAAAACAAAAACAAATCAGCGACCAATATAGCCACCTTTCTTTGCAAGGACACTCAAAAGCCTGCCATCCATGGATTCTGTCAGTTTTTTGATCTGTTCACCATCAACATTGCGTGCAGCAGCAACCACAGCCTCCCAGACACTGTTCAGAGAGGTGTACTGTTTTCCCTCCTTGTAAATCTCACATTTGATGATGGACCACAGGTTCTCAATGGGGTTCAGATCAGGTGAACAAGGTGGCCATGTCATTAGTTTTTCTTCTTTTATACCCTTTCTTGCCAGCCACGCTGTGGAGTACTTGGACGCGGGTGATGGAGCATTGTCCTGCATGAAAATCATGTTTTTCTTGAAGGATGCAGACTTCTTCCTGTACCACTGCTTGAAGAAGGTGTCTTCCAGAAACTGGCAGTAGGACTGGGAGTTGAGCTTGACTCCATCCTCAACCCGAAAAGGCCCCACAAGCTCATCTTTGATGATACCAGCCCAAACCAGTACTCCACCTCCACCTTGCTGGCGTCTGAGTCGGACTGGAGCTCTCTGCCCTTTACCAATCCAGCCACGGGCCCATCCATCTGGCCCATCAAGACTCACTCTCATTTCATCAGTCCATAAAACCTTAGAAAAACCAGTCTTGAGATATTTCTTGGCCCAGTCTTGACGTTTCAGCTTGTGTGTCTTGTTCAGTGGTGGTCGTCTTTCAGCCTTTCTTACCTTGGCCATGTCTCTGAGTATTGCACACCTTGTGCTTTTGGGCACTCCAGTGATGTTGCAGCTCTGAAATATGGCCAAACTGGTGGCAAGTGGCATCTTGGCAGCTGCACGCTTGACTTTTCTCAGTTCATGGGCAGTTATTTTGCGCCTTGGTTTTTCCACACGCTTCTTGCGACCCTGTTGACTATTTTGAATGAAACGCTTGATTGTTCGATGATCACGCTTCAGAAGCTTTGCAATTTTGAGACTGCTGCATCCCCCTGCAAGATATCTCACTATTTTTGACTTTTCTGAGCCTGTCAAGTCCTTCTTTTGACCCATTTTGCCAAAGGAAAGGACGTTGCCTAATAATTATGCACACCTGATATAGGGTGTTGATGTCATTAGACCACACCCCTTCTCATTACAGAGATGCACATCACCTAATATGCTTAATTGGTAGTAGGCTTTCGAGCCTATACAGCTTGGAGTAAGACAACATGCATGAAGAGGATGATGTGGACAAAATACTCATTTGCCTAATAATTCTGCACTCCCTGTATATTGCAACCAACATTCCTACCTAACAGTATTTATTATAGTAGCAACAGCACAACACAACAGTAATTTTAGTTTACTATAATAACCTTGCTCTAGAAATCACCATTTGCTTAATGCAATGTGAAGGTGATGGGCAATATTTTTTACACCCCAGAAGAAAAATGTTTTTGCATTATGTTATTATTATCAGTTGTTTTTGTTGTTGCTCTCACTATTATTAATATTTAATTATTCATGGTAGCTACTGTCCATTATCCAAGCAGATACAAAAGCACAGTGACTGTCACAAAAAGTGGAAGTTTGACATAAAACTAAATCAATCATTAAAACACACGTTAACAAAGTTTAATTTTCAATATTTAGTAATACATCGTATACAAAAGTATTTCCAAATATTTCACCACATTTTCACTAAAACATTTCATTTGGGATCAAAGACAGGTGAGCAGATCAGCACTGTATATTTGCATGTGTAGGGCCATGCCACTAAAACAAATGAAAGCAGGACATGCAGGACTAATCCCAAGACAGCAGACAAACAACATTCTGACATGCAAATTAAAACTACACATACATATAAAAATATGATAATTTTCAACCATGATGGACATTCAGGAAAGCAGGATACTCAAAGCAATTTTGAGCAGTTATTCTTGGTTCAAGCTATAATTACTGTCGTCACAAAAACAAACTGAAAAATGTGTACAGTTTAAATCATAGACTTTATATGTCTAACTTCACCTGGACTCATCTGTGAAATAGTGATGTGACTAAAGGGATGAATACCCTCAGGGGAACAGATAAGATGAGTGCCTTATACTGAACATTACTCATGTTCAATGTCTGTCTGCATTAATATTTCCTTTCTGTTAGGAGCTTTTCTCAGGTGCAATATCATCTTTCTGCATCAACATTCTGCATTTTCAACTTTGTTCTTCTTGGATAGGTTCAGAAGGTTGTATTTTGATTTAAAAACAGGACACTTCACCAGATTAATATTTTATGGTGAAAATGGTTTAACAATTTCATTCTCGACATTTAGTGATGTGTCATGACTTTTCCCTGGCCGTGTTTTGTCAGTCACTGGTAAAGAGAAATCAATAATACCACATTAGAGTCATTATGAACAGAAACAAAGGAAATTAAAGTTATTTAAAGTTAGATAGCTCCTAAACTTTCTGTGGTACTCATGTGTGTTGATAATACAGATTCTTGAACAGGCTGAAACTCCATCCTGGTCCTGTGAGGTATATTTCAATTCAGTTTCTCCTCCATCACACAATCGCTGTTTTTCTTTAGATTTTCTCTTTTTTCCATGAACTGGTTTCCTTGTATCTCTTCTTCTTTTCTATGGCTTCTGATAAGATTATAAATATGAAAATATGAAGAGAAATCAAAGGGCTTTGATTCTCCTAATCACACTGGCTGCTCTTGAGGTCTTTTGGAAATGGTGAAAACTGAAGTCCTAAATGTTAATCAACCTGGATCAGATCCTAAAGATCATCATCACTTTCTAGTTCACATCCTTGTGGTTCTGTTTGAACTGGCAGTATCTGCTGATTGGTTGCCCATTGAATAGTTTCAAATTGTGATGTTGCAGAGATTCTTGTTCACTTATCTCTTGTATTTCTTCTTCTGTGTGATGTTGGTTTTTATTGTCTTTCCTTGTTTTCAGTTCTCTCTCATCTTTCTCTTTCCCTTTGTGTCTCTGATTGAAGTCTCTGGTTTTCCTCTCTCTGTTGTTCTGCCTTCAGTCTTTCTCTCTGTCTCTCTTTCTGTGCTGTAACCTCAGAATTTAGATTTACTTCATCACTGTTTTCCTCTGCTCTCTATTTCTCAGTGTCTGAATTTTTCATGTCCACATTTCTCTCCATCTGTCTTTTTTCTACAAGCTGCTCTTGTGTCTCTTTTTCTCTCCATGGTTCCTGATCAGGCGTCAGATGTGAATTTAAAGACGTTATATCTGCAATCAATTTAGTAAAAGAACTAAGTTTAAATGTCTTTCCTTTGTTTACTAACACTATCGGCCCATTGAGTTTTTCTCTAAGTGGTAATAAACGAAGTTCTATACAATCTTTATCTGTTTCCATCTTTTTCTCTCTTTCACTTTCAGCCCCCTCAGCTTTCATTCCCCTCCCTGTCATCTCCTCTTCTTCATGTGTTTCTTGTTTCATTTCAAACTGAGGATCTGTTTCAGTCACAGTACATGTTTTTGTTCTTGAACTGTCGGTGTCCACTTCTTTGCTCCGTTTCTTTTTCTTTTCTTTTTCTTGTATCTTTTTCTCTCCACTGTTGTCCACGTTACCCTCTTCCTGTCTCCCTGTCATGTCCTGTGTTTCTTGTTCTATCTTAATCAAAGACTCTTTGTCATTAACAGTAGATGGATTTATTCTCCTTTCTTGTGGACTGTCGGTGTCCTTTCTTTGCTCTGTTTCTGTCTCATGATCATCTTGTTGTGTTTCTCTTTCCTCTTTAAAGTTTTTCTCTCCACTGCTGTCCACATCATCCTCTTCTTCTCTTTCTGTCACGTCATGTCTTTCTCGTTCTATGATATTCAAAGACTCTTTACCAATAACAGTAGATGTATTTATTGTACTATTTTGTGGACTTTTGATGTCCTTCATTTGCTCTGTTTCTGAAACAAACTTATCTTTTTTAGTTTCTCTTTCATCTTCATGTTTTTGCTCTTTTTTGCTGGCCACATCATTCTCTTCTTCTCTTCCTGTCATTAGTGGTTCACTTTCTCCCTCAATCCCGGTTTCAGCTCCTTTCTCCTTGCTCTTCTTGTTTTCTGTACATATAAAGAAGCAGGAGAAACTGATGAACAGTATGAAGCAGAGTTCTTTCTACTCATTGTAAATGGATAAAACTGAAGAACCATATATTACACTCGCAGAATTTTAAGACATTACCTAAATAAATGAGCAGTGTGTAAGATTTATTGACATCTAGTGCTGAGTTTACAGATTACAACCACCTGTTTTAAATGCACAGATACAGTAACAAATATGAGTAAACATCTCTATAATATGCTTTTGTTTTTTTTTGTTTTGTTTTTTACATCCACCTAACTAAAAATTATTCTTAGTTAGTGTAACATCTCATGGACAGGATGATGCACAATGATGCAACAAAAATGAGCGCATGGAGACATCTCCAGCTCAGTCTGTGATGACCAAACTTACACTTATTGGACCAAGTGAACAATGTCAGACTAAATGATATGAAAAATATAAAATACTGACTTCTGTTTCAGGTTCATAGGACACCCTGAAAGTCATGACTGAGAAAATACAAACACCCTGTAAAGAGCCACTGTTTGTGTGTTCATTCAGTGTTTTGCACTGCTCATTGTGCTCTTTTATTTATTTTTAACCCATGCATGTTATTTATATTTCAGGCCTTCATACCAAAAGAGGTAAGTGCCTGCTCCCTTATTAACAAGGGGCCAAAACATCCAGTAACACCGCATGTTTGATTTAATACAGTTTTTCAACCAAATGTGTTTCCTGATGAGAGCCCAGGGATTTTTGCCTCTTCCCCGGATCAAATCAGGGATCTTTTGCTTACCCATCAAATGTCTTTTACCACAACAAGTAGGCATATTTCTTTGGAAAACACAACTTTATACCTAGACTGTGTATTGAAAAAACGGGGGACAGATGAATTCCGAAAATGTTTCACATTATGCAAGGAAGCTAATTTATTTACTGCTGATGGGCATGAAAATAAATACTATAATATATTAGTATGTTAAAATACTAATAAATGTTAGTGGAGTTTTGACTTCCTCTACTAGGGATACATGTCAACCTTAAAAATGATTAAAAATAATTTGATTTCATTGTTTGAGAAAAATTAAATATTTTATGAGGGTAATACATTATTAATTCATTTTCTTAAAAAGGATGGGGAAGGACTTACTGAGTTTGGCTTGTCTCTTCTTCCACACAACAAAGATAACAGCAAGAATCAGAAAGAGCACCACAAGAACACCCATGACCAAACCAATGATATTTGGGTCGTTAGTTGGATTACTGGGAGGACTGGGAGGACTGGAAGGACCGATGACCACAAAATTGTCATCTGAAATGACAACAGCATGTAGAGTAGTTCACATATCAATACCATGTCGAGCTGTTTGGGGGAATTCACATAATTACCTAATATATGAGCTTTACCTGGAACATGTATGTGTGTCTCTCTGCTCTGGTTGGTGTTCCTCTGTTGGACTCTGCAGGTGATGTTGTTGCTGTGTCTCTTCTCCACAGTCACTCTGCTGCTGACAGTATAGAGGTCATCAGGACCTCTGAGGGTCTCTGTAGGTCCAGCAGAGAGGAGGTTTCCCTCACCGTCCAACCACAGCAGCTCAGGCTCTGGATACCAGCCTGCAGACTCACACTGTAACACCACTCCACTGATGGATTTATTAATCTCTGCAGCAGGTGAAGAGGCAGCACCTAAAAAAGACAAACGGAACATATTTTTATCCTGTTTTCCTTCTCTCACCCAAACCAGTTGCAGCAGATGGCCGCCCCTCCCTGAGCATGGTTCTGTCAAATGTGTGGAGGTGCACAAAAAAATACCCTAAAAGGAAGTTCAGCCACAACAAGTACGCTAGTACTGTAGAGGTTTGTGAGTCAGCCAAAATCTTTTTTGTATATATATTGTATATATAGTTTATGGATCCAAGGCATGGGTAGTGTAGCATTCATAGTTTAACAGTCTACCAAACCCAAAATAGCACACAAGACATTTTTCCACAGATGAAGGCTGTGCTGCTACTAAAAGAGCATTAGTGTCAATTTATGAATCGCCATGTAAAAGAAAGATCAACTATTTAAAAAAATAATAAAATGCATTTGAAATGATAACATGTTTACTTACCAACAACAAGCTTAACTGTAGTTTGTCTTTTCAGTTCTGGAACAAAACATCTGTACGTTCCCTTATCAGACAGTTTGACTTTGGAGATTTTCAGTGAAATGTTTCCATTCTTCAGTTCATCTGTGAACAGAGACGTTCTGTTGGTGTAGGACGGATGTTTTTTAGACTCCAGTTCCACACTGTCACGCCACACAAGGACAAATCTGGGGTTTAGGTCAGGTCTCGCCCACTCCACAGCCATGTCTAAAGCATCCATAACAGGGTCCAGGTTACACGGCAAAATGATGTCATCACCAATCAAAGCCACTACTGTCTGAGGAGGACCGATAACCTCTGACTGACCTAAAAAAAGAGAAGATTTCGTGTGGTAACTGAAGTAAAAGACAGCAGCAAACAAATGTGCCTGAAACAGTTACATTGTATCTGGACCACAACCTCAATAAATATTGACCAGGGTTTATACAATTTTCAAGAAATAAATTCAATGATATCTCCAGTGACACACGCTGCTGTAACAGACAGCGATAATGTCTTAGATTTAGAGACTTTACAGACTTATTTTACAGCCTGCTTACCAAGTGCTGTTGTCAACTGTGTGAAAAACCAGTGATTCTCTTTTAAAGACCAAGGTTGATCATTCACACTGTTTTTCTTTCATCTTTGTTCAGCTTCTAAAAATCATAGTTTTTGAAGGATCCTAACTTTAGTTTTAAGCCCAAATTTTACATAGGACAGCTGCTCACAACCCGACACACTGTTCTTGTGGTTGCATTATGGGTTTTTATTGATTTTTCACTGATATGACTCTTCCGTGTTCGGCACACACGTCAGCCAGCTTTTCAGCTGTCTGTACACTCCCACAGGAGTGTACAGACTGGTCTGTACAGTACTGGTCTGGTCTCCGACCTCACGATAGTAAGGGAAAACCTCATTAGATCAATCATCCCTACCTGTCCCTCCAACCTGACTGGCACCACCCCTTGAGCTCACTGTTCCACCCCTCCCCTGCAGCTGAGCAATAATTAGGACCACAACTCCGTTACAAAGTCAATACTACAAAAAGTCTGAGCTGTGTGACAAAACGTTCAACTAACATAGTTCAGTTTGAAGTGTAGTTTTCAAACTGGAAGTCAGAAGAAATTTAAATCACAATAGTAACAACTATGGCTGCCTATTATAAGACACAACAACTATTCAAAGGAGAAAAAAAACATAGGTCTTTCAAAGATGAACTCAATGTATAAAACATGTCAAAAAAGGTAAAAACCTTTTGATTGTATTTTCTTGCCATATTGAAAACTTGTTCAAAAAGTAAAAAAAAAAAAATCTCAAATGCAAAAATGAATAAACTCAAGAACAGTTAAAGGTCAAAGTGAAATAAAATAATGCATTTGGTTTTTGAGGGTTTTTTTTTTTGTCTTTAGAAGCATATGGTGGGTGCAATGGAAAAAAAGCAAGTCTATGAGCAGTTTCTGTGCTGCTGAAAACAAGACCATGAAAATCGTGGTGCAGATTTAAACATTTAATAATAATTCAGTGTCTAACCTAACAACCCTCTGGCTAGTGTTGCTAGGTGCTTTGATGGTCTTCCACTATTTTTTTTCCCTGTAAAGGATTTAATGGTAAATACAGGAACAGGGCTGCTTTTTTGGATGTTTCTTTCTTCACTCAACCTGACTGAGCTCACCATCTCGATAACAGCTCCACCTCTGTGTTCTTTGTGGTGTGTGTAGACAGACCCCACCTTTAACAATGACAGCATCATCGTCACTGCTGAAGATGAATCAGCAATCTTTCTGTTCAAAAACTAGGAGCTGTGTTGGGTTTTTTGACTGCAGTTTTAAAATGTGAATTTCAGTACTGCTCATGTGCTTCCACATTCAGACTGGACACAGTTACATTATTAGCCCAAATGGTGGATGTAACACTTTTTGTGAGTAAATCATTGTTGTAGAAATCCATAACAAAAATGATTAATAATTCTGTTGCACTGATGTGTTTCACTTACCTCTACATGTGTGTATCAGGACAAAGACAACAGCTGTGTAGAAAACCAGCATGCTGCATCGATCAAACAGAACCATAAAGTCTTGTTGAGCTCTCACATGTAGCATGGTGCGATTCTGAAAGTAGAGATGAAAAAGCATTGTGAGGAAAATGTTTGCAAAAACCAATTATTATCAGAGGTTTAACCTGGAGATTGAGTTTAAAGTGAGATTATAAGAAATAACATGGATCAATACACATTATAATACTGTATAATGTGTGTTGGGTCTGCTAACCCACAAATATGACATATAAAAAAATCTGAATGTGGATTTTTGACAAAATTATTTCATACTTTATGTCAGGTTTTGTACTTTTTATATTCATCACAAACAGGACAAGCCCTGTGGTGATGTCACATTAAATTTCATTTTAAGAAGAGTTTTATATTTTGCATTTTTATTTTTGAGAAAATGTTAGGTTTCAAGAAACCAAGCAGTTGTAAAAAACAAAACAAAAAAACAAACAAACAAAAAAAAACCCTCTAAGAAAAAAAGAAACATGAAAAAAGAAACATGAAGCTTTCACCACCAAGAAAACTGTTTAAGGTTTTGTTGAAGGGACTGATTCAGTAAATTATTTTAGGATTTGGAGAGAATGGGAATGGGCACCCCCTGCTGGATACGTCGACACAGTTCCAAGTTCACCCTCAGCGACAGAAATAAACTACAGTATGATCACGACGAGAAAATCAATTGTGCGATTGGTTTGAGTTCAGATTTTAATCATTACACTAAATCGTAGAAATAAGACTTTTCTGCCCTTTGTGATATCTGCGCATTTCTGCTGCAATCTGCACTGACTTTAGTTTCACTTTCATTTACAATTAAAGAGAGATACAGTGGAGAACAGATTTATTTATTTATACCGAGACGTGTTTATTTCAAATATTAGACCATGTGAAAAGCAGGTTTTAAGTTTTGTTACGTCAACATTTATATAAATATTCAAACCTAACGTTCAACTGCGCACTTCCACGATCATTTCGAAAGCGGAGAAGATTATGCCATTCCCACGGAACACACTCCACTATTTTCATTTATATGAACACGTCCGAGCCCAGGACCTAGTATAAGTACAAAATCTGTTGAAGCTCTGCATACCTGTTTCTGAACGTCCTCAACTTGATGTCAAGAAAGACGGGAGGGAAGCTCTTTCCGGTCACCTGGAGAATAAGGAATGCTTCCGTATTTCCTGCTTGGAGTTTTTTTTGTTTTTTTTTCCAGAATTAATGTCACTGTGGCCTTAAGCTATAATATATGCCGTATGATTAATGTTTGCTTGTTATGGTTTTGGGTTTTTTTTTTTTTTTTTTTGCTAAATATAGACTTC
>NW_024583457.1:0-10222 GCF_018398535.1 Haplochromis burtoni
AAGAAAACTTAACTTATAAAACAGTTTTGTTTTTAAAAGTATAACAGTTCACATACCACATACAAGCTCAGCAATACCACATACACCACATCAGTATAGGAGGGAGCAGGTAAAGGCAGGATCTGAAATTTATAAAGTAAAACAAGAAATTTATTACTTAATTTCAAGAAGCAAATTATTGTTTGAATTACAACTAAATAAAATACTACTCAGAAGAAAAGCAAGAGATTGACACTGCCATGTGCTAACTTTCTATAGAAGCAATTATCACCAGGTCTGTCGGCCTCCATTGTCTGTCCACTCATATGTCTTGAATAATTTTATTAAAAAAATTAAGTGTGTGATTTAACAAACTGTAATTTATAACTATGTTGATATGTATAACTCCGCTAGGAAACATGCTGTATTTACAGACCATTTTTACATAATACCGATTACTGATAGAGCATAACAATGGTGTCACAGTGGCTTTCGCCCTTGACTTTTTGGATTTTAAATGTCACTTTATGCTATCCTTGCTATCCTATTCGATATTTCCGACTCTCGGATTACAGTAAAGGAATCCCAAGAAAGCAAATGGAAAAATAACCCCTTGAAAGAATAACCCCATGAACCCCTGTAGCTAATCCCTTAATAAAACAAAAAACAATAAAAATGTTTCTTACACAGTCCACAAAATAAGCATGTCCAGGACCCAGTAAAACTAATGTAAAACAAGCGCACGCAAACGATATAACATGTCTTGTAAGACAAACGCAAAATATAACCATGCTCAACATGTAGATACTACACAAAGAAAAAAGTGGTCTTACCTCTCAAAGAAACAGCAGCTTGGCGCCAAAACAACGTTTTTAAATTAAATTTGAAGTCTTGCGCATGAGCAGGCCCAAGCCGTGAAACCTTCTTGTTCTTCGCGGTTTCATTACAACTGTTTTTGCATTACTGCCACCTTGTGGATATACAAGGTATATCGATCCTAATTGACTTAACTTAAATGTTATGCCATCAAGTAACACATTAGTATTATGTACGTTGAATAATAGACACAATTACGTAGACTTGATTAGAAAAACATATGTTAACTTAACAAAAACATATTTTAAGTAAAATGAAAATAAATAATTAATATACACTGAACAATCCACCTCATTCATTTTTTTGAGTGTAGAGCGTTAGTAAATCTGGCCCGTGAACTTTTTTTTCAGTTGACTTCTTTAAATATTTGTAGGGAGCCACCCATGCAGCCAAGACACATGCAGCCAATCAAGCTATTTTTAAAGTGAGCCAATAGATTAGCAGCATTTAAGAGTGTTAGCCAAATTATAGAATTGAACACAAGCTGTGGAGCTCCACAAATCACTTTGATGTAGTTTTGCTTTTCCTCTCACAGATTTGTACTGTAAAAAATCCAATCTCTGGCAAAATGCAGCAATTAAACTTTGTAAGTGTGTAAAATTAATGTCTGGCTCTTAAACTACTATTTATTAATGTTGACTTTAATAAATAACAAGCAATACATGGTATACAGAAACCTTTAAACATGTGACACAGTTATTAAGTTCAATACGCATATAGGTTGGGCTCTCATGGTAAATAATGTTTTGTGTTATTCTGCTCATAGTACAAGTCAACTGTAACACAGATTTCAGGTTTACACAGTGGAGTAGTTTATAATAACGCAGCCCACCTCGGGAGGAATCCTGCACTCATCCTGAGCTGTCAGATAGATTTGTAGCTCTGACGTTAACTCTGTGAAAAGCTGTAGAATTCCAGACCAGTGAGTGTGTAAGGGAGAGAGATGGCATCAAAGTTAAAGAAAGAGTAGGAAACTATAGGAAACTATCCTACAGGAAAAAATGAGAAAGAGAGAGAAGACAGTGCCAGGGAGGAGAGAGGTGTAAGCAGTATGTAACTGATGAAGATGGTAAATCGGATTACTTCATGTTCTCAACTAAGTCTGTAATTAACCAAATAGCGCTACACCTGTGGTTGTGATATATTAACTGGCATCTGCAGACTACTTGTTTATCTAGGAGAGACAGTTGTATTTATGCACAAAATAACAATATTGTTGTCGAGAGTAATACTAAAAATAAAATGTTTTGGAATCCAGGGTTCCTGCTGCTTTGTGGGGATTTTGAACAATAAAATTGAGAAAGATATTGTTTATTAGGTGGGCAAACCTAACCTTAAAGTAACCTTGTTAACAAAACAACTTTTCTTAATAGGTTTATATTTAGAAAGGGATCTATTTTTAGCTTATCCTTCTAAAGGACCAATAGCTTATGGTGATTGTGCACCCATCAATAGTTCACAAGAATCGTTACTCCTCCTACAGTATTGGTCAGATTTGCACACAGTGATCACCTGGTCATCACCCAAATTGTCCTCAATGCCAGGGACATATTTTCTCTTCTACAGGTGCTTTTTCATTTTCACAAGAATCAATACTCTTCATACAGTATTGGTCAGATTTTTGTAAAGTGAGATGAAGTAGTCCTGGATATGATTGTTTGCGAGCCTTTGACCACTCAGTGGATTAACGCTCTCTCCAGCCAATGACAACAATGCTTATCACTTTCTTTTTGTACTTTCAGGACCTTTAGAGAACACAGACAACATGACGCTTAACATCCTGTAAACAGCCTGTCAAAGACAATCTGATACATCAAGATTTAAGGCTGGATTAAATTCAAAGATTGACAGCTCCAAAGGGCGCCAGGAGCTGCCATTTGAAATCTCTTTTGGACTTCTAGAGATGACAGTGTTTTTAACAAACTGAATGTTTTTTGAAGAGTGTATGAAAATGTGGAAAAGTTCAAGAGATTAGAGACTTTGGTGAATCCAGTTTATTTTCTGGTAGAGGCAACAACTTGCTTCTAATGAGACTGGTTTCTACATTGCTTCTGCGGGTTTGCTCAGATTTTACAGCTGTGGTCAGATGTTTACATGCATTCATCACAGGCATAAATATCCTGTGTCCTCTGTGGATTAGAGAAAATCCTAAATAAATGCAAACTTGTGCATCCAAATCTTGTTTTTTGAAGCCATCTGTGTTCTACAGTTAAGAATGAATTTATGCAAACTTATTATCACAGCTGTACATTTGGGCAAACAGAGGTAGTTTCTGTAACTGTCCTCTGCAGCAACTGTATTATTAGGTTCTAGATCAGGGCTGTCAAACTCACTTTACATCGTGAGCAACATCTACCTCACTTTGATCTTTAACGGGGCAGATCCATGAAATTGCCCTTTCTGTCAGCGTAAAGAAGTTTAACCACACACTTGGGCCCTGGGATATTTTAATGTAAGAACAAGAAAAAGGCACAAGTCTTTGGGTTTAAATTGTAGAAATAAAGGTGTAAAATTACAAAAAAAATCAGATAATTGTTATTGAATTACAATAATAATTTTTTAATTCACAGAAAATATCTTGTTTGTTTTGTTTTTGGTTTTTTTTACTGTCGACACATTGTTAAAAATAGAAATTTCAATAGCAAATTGTGAAAAAAGGAACTTTCAATTGTTCATTTTTTACTCAGTTACTTTAGTGTTGTATGAATGTTCACGGAGGACAAATCGGTATGAAAAGTTGTAAAACTTATGGACATGTATGACTGTCGAGGAAGCTGTTGAGAGTGGCAAATTAGAGTTTCTGCTGTTCTAGATAGTTCTGTGTATTGACATATTTATATTAATACCCTGGGCATGGCAGGTATAAAGGTTCAGTGTTTTCCATTTCCTTCAAACAGTTTTTCTTTCTAAACGAGTCTCTATTCTATCAAGTGGCTAATTAGCACATTTTAGGGTTTAGCTTTTGGTTTTAGCATATCAGAATTTTAAACGACTGCCTTCGTGTTGCTTTTTTTTATCTCTTACAGTCTTTCCTGCTGGAATCCTTCAACCCACTCTTTACAACCCAGAGTTTCCACAGTAAGTAGCTCTCTTATGCTTTCTGCCTTTTCCCTGCTGCTGTCTGCAGGGAGCCAACAACATCCCCACGGCCACAACAAGGTCATTGAAGCCTGCGTTACTCTGGGAAGCCTCTGCTTCCCCTCCAGTCCCACCACACCTGATTAAACCAATTTAACTACCCACCAAGAGCTCAATTACTGAACAAGGTCCCGCTAATGGAACAGGTGTCATTTAGAGGTCACCTAAATTTGAGCCCATTGAGTAATATGATGGTGCATGAAAGCAGACAGCCTCCCTGTCTCTCTCTATAAGTCCTTTTTTCTCAGTTGTTTTTAAAATTATGAAGTTGCATTTTTCTTAAAGGATCAGGCAGTTTTGTATGTTTTAGACAGTTAAAAATTAATACTGTATATTTAATGATTTTCGGCTTTTCAAATGTATCTTGCTGCAGATAGTTTATCAGAACATACCAAGAGTTCATGGAATACCTCACTTCCTTTCGAGCCACCACCTTTTTTCTACTCTACTGTAGGATAATCTATTTAAAGCTTTAGTCACACAGATGTTAACAGATCGTTCGAAACATAATGAGTTGTTATGGCCACAAGGTAAAGCAGGTTTTCGTGATTTATAGCAGAAATGTTAAGCTTTATTTCCCGTGTACCTTTATACTGTGATACATACTTTTGACCATGCAGGGAATCAAGAAAATCCAAAATAAATTCAGATTTGGTTTTGAAGTTTTATTTTTTGAAGTCACTAAATATGTGTGCTGCATAATAATCATTCCACCTCCACCAAAGAGATCAAAGAAATCATTAAAATCCCCAAATTACATTGATGTCCATGATGAATTTAAACATGTGACCACAACTGTTCTGACCACAACTCTGCGCGTATTAAACATGGCCAAAGTATGAAAAAGTAATGTGTGTTCAGGCGTCATACTGCTCTAAACAGTAAGTTTTCGCCCTTTCTTCTATTCTTGGCTCTGTATGATGTCAGACAAAGCAGCTATCATTGACTGTGGTCAGACACACAACTCCTTCTATCAGCATTTAAGCCCCAGCCACCTCCTGGTCTGTCTTTTATTCAGCCAATCAGAAGAAAATCTATTTTAAAGTTGGAGACACTACAATAGCTTATTACAGTCAGTGGATGGTGTAAAGGCCTGTGGCAGTTTTGAGACAAACAGGAATTACTTTGAACTGCTATTTTAAGCTATTTTACAGACCAAGAATAAAAGCTGAAATGAACATAACAGAATCTAAGTTTGATTTGTTTGGATTAACTAACCAATTAGAAAAAGTTTTGGAATTAAAGAAATATAATTGTTCACGGTGGTGGCAAAGCAGTCAAAAGTAAGCTTTAACTCTCCACAAGTAGTTTTTCATACAGTACTCATGTGAATTAGAACTAAACTATTGCCTGGAAGGAGGGAAATCAATCCAGAGAGTTTCAGTGTGGTCATAAAGAAAGCATTGCAGTGCGGCACTGAGGCAAGAGTGGGTAAACAGCTATTTTTCCACTCAACACTCAACTCTCTTTGTTAACCAAAGCAGCAACTCACTGCCGCCACTACTGAGCAGCATTTCGAGCAGATACATACAATACAGTCCAAGTAGCTACACCTGCTGCATTCATACAGCTCCTCTGAATAAACACACAAACACACACACACACTCACAAATATGGGCTAATTGGACCTAACGGTTGGTGTGCCCAACATTAGCTAACATTTCTATGTCTTCATTAGGGGTGATCACTACTACTTCCACTACCTGCTCCCATGCATGCTAATCAATATTAATTAATGATTGTTGGAGAGCGAGCGTGTGAGTGTGTGTGCACCTGTCGCCGTGAAGTTATTACTGCAGTAGCCCTAACCTCCCATAAACTCTCCCTATTTCTCTCACACACACACTTACACACACACACACACACACACACACCGCTCTCCACTATCACGTCAAGTATAATGAAGCTTCAATCAGCCAGTTAGTTTAGCGAGGGAGTTGAGCCCAGTGTGAGGCAGCGTATCGACTAGCTGTCAGAAAGTCATTTTCAGATGTAGCCATGTGAATAGCCCCGAGTCTGCCCTCTCATCGCTCTCCATTTCTGCATGTGCTGCAAAGACACCTCACCCCAGCCAAGGGTGAGGGTGAAGGAGAGGTGAAGCGACCTGCTGCCTTCTGGGAACAGGGGGCGACAAGAGAGAAATGTATACAAGTTGTGGGCATGTCCCTGTTTTACTTGGTGCTGAATTTTTAAAAATGATGATTTACGTTCACAGTGCAGCTAAAGGTCCCAGCGCTTATTGTTTCCTCACGTCAAGCTAAAATTTGATGTTTTCTAATCAATTTGAGCAAGGCAAATGTGATAGATAGCAATCTGAACCAAATTAGATCTCAAGTGCATCTGTTTTTCTTTTTTTGCCTAGCTTGGCTGAGCAGATTTCCTAATGAGGACAACGGGACAAGGGAACAGAGAGAAAGGGCTAAATAGCTGACTTTAATGAGACTTTAAATCAATCAAAAGGCACAAAGCCTTGTTCTAAAGTCGCGGGAATGTACATACTGTCCAGACTTTGGACATCTGTAATACCAAGTTCAAACTAGAACATTTTCACCTGAACAGATTTCCAGTTGCACGGAGTTCCATGGGTTGTAAATAAATGGATACAGTGGCACAACCCAGCCTTGGTGCCTGTAGTCTAGAAAGGTTTCTCTAGTGACTGAGCTAAGCGGGAACATGGGGTCAGGGCCAGTGAGCAGTGGACTGCACAACCCAACTGTGTCAAATTCAATATCCAAATGATACAAAATGGTTATAGCATAACAGTAACACTAGTACTTGACCATTAACATATCCAGTCCAAACAACAATCACCAGCCAGCCCCCCCAAGATTTAGCTTCCAGTAGCTTCACACTAAGCTATGTTTTTCAGGTTTACCACTTATTTAAAAAACAGATATAAAACTACCATCTTCAGCCAAAACAGTATACTTTCCAAAGGACCCACCAACTTTGGTGAGCACCGTTCTCACAATTCAGCTGGAGAACAATAGTGACTACAAAAACAGTGGATGAAGTCAGCAAAATGACAGCAAATCTTAAGTTTGCTACCATTTATCAGTTTGGATTGAGTTGCAAACAGTCCGATAAAGAATGTTTATACATATACAGTGTACAGTGTAATATCCAGGGAGCTGTCAATATCAAGAAAGTTTGAGTTTGTGTAAGGTTTCTTTCTCCTTCCAACTCAGGTCTCTGAATTATGGAGGAATAGGAGCAATTATCGGTCATGAGCTGACACATGGATATGATGACTGGGGTAAGAATCACAAACCTTTCACCCATTACCCACTGCAATAAGATCTGAACATCTATAGTTTTTTCCCCATTTGTGTTATCATCATTGCATTGATAAGTTCAGTTTTACTGAAAAAGGTTCTGTGATTTATTTTTATATATATAATTTATTACATTTCTATTGGGCAGATGTGCAGCAAAGACTATTTTGAGGCACAATCTTTAACTTTGGTTTCCAGTCAAATGCGCTGCCCTGTGAGATCCACAGAAAAAAAAAGCAAAGCTCCTCTTCCAGATTGTCCACCATCAATTGTAAAAGTACAAATGTAATTTGGCAGGACCGTTTGTTCTGTTGGCTCATGAACAGGATACATCAACCACTATCAACTCCACATCTTTCAGTGTTTTGCCACTAATGGCTTGGGCATGCTGGGCAGATCTTTGGACTGTGAAGGAAAGTTGCAGGTTGTGTTGTCTTCATGCTAACACTCGCCCTTTTGCCCCTCATCTTAGTGATGCAATGGTTCATGTCCCTAGGGGGCCAGTACGACCGCCATGGTAACCTCAAACAGTGGTGGACCGAAGAGTCCTACAAAAAGTTCCAGAAGAAGGCCGAATGTATTGTCAAGCTCTACGATAACTTCACTGTTTATAGTCAGAGGGTGGGCTTTCACACACACACTTTTCGAGTCGCTACCTGTGCATACAATTTTTACAGTAGTACGACATATGTGTTTTTGATTTTAGGTTTATATAGAAAGTCAGTGTCCTTCTGTGATTTGATGCACCTTGATTTGTTAATTCTGATCAATGCTACTTTTGTTGTCTGAGCAGAGCTATGATTACTGTATCTAAAGAAGTGCTCTGTCAATTTTAGAGACAGTATGAATCTGTAACTGACCTAAGTCAGGTCTAAGAAAATAATCTAGAGCCAGTGTATAAGGATTTACAAGTTTTGAATAAAAAAACATCACTAACTATTTAAATGGTAGCAAGACAGTTGACATAAGGTTAATGATATCTCAGATGTCAAAAAGTCAAAAACTTGGTTTCTGCTACTTCATTTTTGACCATTTTATTTTTAATCCATGTCTCTCCAGCCTATCAGCTTTAAAGAATACGAACTTTAATGGTCTCGTAACATGTTACTAGCTATATTGCCTTGTGAAACACCTAATATTAATAGCACTTTATTTATGTACTTTTTTCAAATGTAAAGAATCAGACTGACATTTTGAAAACTGCATTTATCCATTTTAACACGAAGAGTTAGACACGAAGATTGATACCACTTTAACATCTGTAATTTAAATATGAAGTTTGGCCCAGCGGATGATTAGCTTACAGTATGTGGCTTAGTTCAAGCTAAGCAAAGGGAAAGAACTGGGTTCATGTGACTCTCCACACATGTAGGCCACGTAGGAACCAAACAATTATAAAATAACCAAATTAGTGCTCTTTAGAGCTCCTGCATGGGTATTTTTTTTAGTTAGGGATAGCATGACGCTAGCTGCTACCCCACCTTTTTCCAGACATTTGGCTAAGCTTAGCTCAGTTTCCTGGGTTCCTGGAGCCTATAGATACATGCAAAGATATGACAGATAATATTTATTTTTAATCTCAAGTGATGTAATTGGAACAAAAAATGTACTTCCTAAAAGCAAATATGTTTCTGTGAAATGGTACAAGCTGTAAAAACAAAACCAAAAAAATAAAAAAAATAAAAAAAACTGTATTTCTACAGCTGAATAACTGCATCCCTTATGTACATGACATACTGTAAAGTGTTTTACGACTTACCTTTGTGTGTAGGTGAACGGCCGTCTGACACTGGGAGAAAACATAGCAGATATGGGAGGGCTGAAACTGTCATACTATGTAAGTTCCGACTGATACAATCATTCTTTAAATTTGGTCACTGTGTGGCTCCGAGAAATCTAGAAATTAGAATTCACTCTTTTATTAGGCAACCCATGAGTCTCTGCTCTGTCTCAAAATCCACCTCTCTTTATTCTTCATAACCACTGTGCTTTGTTTGCATTAAAATAAAGAGCAGAAGTGCCCCTGAATCACGATAAAAGATAAACAATTTGATTTGAATTCCTTTTTACTTGAATACTTGCATGTGTGTTTTCTCAGATAGTGGAAAATCCAGGGTGCGGCATAATTAATTTTCATTTTGAGCAGCCCACATTGAAATAAGGAGTGTTTTGTGCACGCAGATACAAAAGTTAAAAGGAAGCACATGAAGGCTTTTAAAATAAGTAAATGGTGATACTGAATGCACCAGTAGGGTCATAATTCCTGTTAGTTGAGTCAGCTGGTTAGACTGATGGAAGTAAACATAATGACTGTTTTATTAGAGGTCCTGTTTGGTTTTGGTTCATATTTAAACTTAAAAATATATACTGTTTAAGACACAAGTTGAGCAGCTACCATCACACTCTCCTTCTCTCTCTGCCCAGGCATATCAGAAGTGGGTGAGGGAACATGGTCCAGAGAGACCCCTGCCTGGCCTCAAATACACCCATGAACAGCTGCTCTTTATTGCCTTTGCACAGGTACACCAAAATCCTCTCCGCAGAATTCACACCAGCGTATTTCATTACATTTACATATTAAATCCTTCCGCTGCCCTCCTCAGCTGGAGCTGCAGATCACAGAGGGCAGGTAGGAGCTAATGCTTCTAACATTAGCTGATGGCAGCATTAACTTTTGGAGGGATCCAAAACAGCAAAAGTGTTGACGACAGTACAGTGTCTCTGAGCGCCACACCACCCATGTTCCTCGTAACTGTTATGACTCATCGTTGAAATTCATGGATTAATGTAACAGAGGCAAAATCTAGACACGCTTAATAACGCAACATGCAGTGTTTTAGGACATTTTTCAAAAGCTCTTGCCACAGGGAAGTGATTTGAAAGTCGTGTTATGGGTTTAGATTTGTTTGAAATGTCGTGTGTGTGTGTGTGTGTGTGTGTGTGTGTGTGTGTGT
>NW_024583457.1:10242-37118 GCF_018398535.1 Haplochromis burtoni
TGTGTGTGTGTGTGTGTGTGTGTGTGTGTGTGTGTGTGTGTGTGTGTGTGTGTGTGTGTGTGTGTCTGGAGTGAATAACAGGCATAATTTTTCGCCTGAGGCAATTCAACCACCTCAACCAAAATGAATGTGCTCAAGTTTTTGAATCTGCACAGCAGGCCAACAAACAAGCTTTTTCACTTATCAAAGAACTTGTAGCAAATATCAGGCTGCATATAATGTATTTTTAAGGGTTGCTTCTACTTTTTGGTAAACAAAATGACAAAAATATGTTTGTTTCACTCAAAGTGATGTCCTTAAATTGAGTTGCTTAAAAAATTGGATTTGTTTAATTTCATGTGTGTTTAAATAGGACATATAGACCTCACCTCTATACTATCCAGTATTGTCTGATCAGTTCAAATTTTGGCAAGGATTCATTTTATTACCAGTTCTTTGCCAGATATTGTTAATATTTGACATTACAATATGCTGCCAGATCCCTATAGGTAAAGGATGAATGTAGAACTTCAGTAACCTATTTCATTTAAAGTAAGTATTATAAAATTAACTTGAATTATTGAAAGTTGCTTAGGAGGGTAACGATTCCTCAAGAATCCCACAGGGCCAAATATTTAAAAACATTTCCATGACTATATATTCATTGTATACATTTACGTTTGTATGCATTGCAAAAGCATGAAAATTTGTTAATTTGGGATTCTAAATTGCGATAGGTCTAGTGATGAGTGTTAATCTTTTGTCTGTTTAGCTGTGTTGTCTAACACAAGGACTGGCAAGTTGCTCAGGATAGACTAGAGGAAGAAGAGAAGTATTTATGCAGTCGAGCTGGAACTCACTTTAACCACAATGGATACAGCTGAGACATTTAATTTAGAGTTCATAACTTGACACGGATATGTCTTTCCTTTTTGTGAGCTCTGGGTAATTTTACCTCATCTGGGTATTTTAATAAAACTGTCTAAGATGCAATGCTCCCTCTAATTTTTCATGTGTCTGAGTGAACACACAAACTCCCTTGGACCACTGTGAGCAACATTAGACGTGTGCACTGTGGTCACGCCAGCATCGAATCCATCCAAGTTACATGGTTTATTTAAATAATCAAATTACAGCATTTATATTAGACTACTTTTAATTAACTGCTTTAGCCCACTTACAATGAAAATGTAAAAAAAATCTTATTCATGACCTGTGTTAACACTATTGGAAGTAAAATTAACTTAAACTCCAAATTTGAAAACACAACTTTCTTTTTTTTTTTCTTTTTTTTTATAAACTCTGACTTGTATTGTGAGTCTGTGGTCTGGGAGAGAGTCCTGTAACTCTGTCTGCAAAATACAGTATATAATGACCAATGTTGTGCAATTACTTATATAGTTACTTCTTCAAAAAAGTAACTGAGTTATGCTAACAACAAAGTATTTTGCAGCTGTTTACCTAAAAATGCAGCCAAGGCGGGGGGGTTTTAAAAAATAAATATTTCAAACTATTTCCAGAACAACCAGGTGTTCTGCATCAAATTTGATGCCACACAAATCATTTGTGCCACTCCAAAAATAATTTCTGTCCACTATGAGATAAAGGAGAACATCACAAACCTGATACCTGCAGGCCTGACAACAGGAGCTGTATCACTGCTGTAACACCTGTAACATTCAGCAGTCGCCTCATTGTTCTGACACACACAGCAAAACTATTGACTACACTACACACTAACTACACAAGATTTGCGCTAAACATCGCAAATTCCTCACATCTCAAAACACCACCGTCACTCCTAAAACTTCCCCCTTTCCTAAACAGCTAAATGCCATGTTGCCATATAATTTTTTGATTGGTCGACATGGTACTTTTTTCGACAAATAGGAAAGGGTGGGGTTTTTTGGTTTTGTTAACATAACTCTGGTTTTACATATAAAGTCCACACTTTTTCTGTCAATTGTTCCGTCTGTCCTGCTCACATCTCCAATGGTTGTACACGCTGTCGTTAACGTGGCTTCGCTCCACATCAGCCAGCTAAAACACCGGCACATAAAGACGCTGTCATAGCCTGTCAGCCCGTTAGCTGCGTATATACGAGTGTGAATTGCATTATTGGCTGGACTATGGGATAAGGTGGCATCGTTCTAATCCCACATGGGAGCAGCCAGTCAATTAATGACTAACACTGCAAAACAGAATTGTTAAAGTTTTAATTTTAATTTCAATTCAGGTTAGATTTTTTTTTGAGCGCAACGCAGATTTTCTGTGCGCAGAGACCGTGCCAGCAGTGCCCAGTTGCGCGCGCAGCTTAGAGGGAACATTGCTCAGATGTGTTGAAGGGAATTATTCTCGTAAAACTGCTAACAGCTCCAATTAACTACAGGGAGCTCCAGCTGCTCTTTATAAGGGCTCCTGAAAAGATCAGGAAGTAGACGTTCATCTGAAAAGTACCTGCTTTAGCTCTTAAAACAAAAAGCACTTCACTTCCCTCTGAAACGTTTTGTGGTAGAAGTATTTAGTATTTTTTTTAAAAACAGAAATAATAGGTAACTCAAAATAGTATTTAATGCAAGTCACTTCCTCAAATGGGAGAAAGAGAATATATTCAGCACAGGCTGTCCCACTTCAACTAAAGTGCAATGCTCTCTTTTCAGAATTGGTGTATGAAGAGAAGATCTCAGTCCATCTACTTGCAACTGCTAACTGACAAACATGCACCAGAGCACTACAGGTACTGTGAAACACACCTGGATGCTGGGGTGGTGGAGGGGCCACTGACATACCAGAGGGAGAGATGGGGAATGTTGGTGTGGGCAATGTGGGTACGATGCAGTGCAGCTCAACTTGCCAGTTTGAACTACCTCAGAATAGGCACAATGAGGCTGGTTACATTACCTTTCTTAAGCTTTTCTTCATTTTTTTTATTCTCTGCATCACTACTAGCGCTTCCTGTGTTTCCTCCTTCTGTAGAGTGATCGGCAGCGTCTCTCAGTTTGATGAGTTTGCCCGTGTTTTCCACTGTCCGAAGAGTTCCCCGATGAATCCCACACACAAATGCTCCGTTTGGTGACCTCTCCATCTGGCATGGGATGACCTTCATGTTTAAAACTCCAATCCAAACACCCACTCCCCTCCTACATCACCAGATCCAAAAGGATGGTACAGCGTTCAGCCCTTTCATGACTATGAAAGACACAGGAAGGAAATATATATTTTCAACATTATCATCATATATGTTGAGTTCTTATATTGATTGTCCATTAATAACTGTACTAATCGAACAAAGCATGATCATTTATTGTGTGTGTGCGTGTGTGTGTGTGTGAGTGTGCGTGTGAGTGTGTGTATTATATGATTATGTATGTATACACTGTATCATTTGATTACATATATTTTTCTATGTTTACATTTATTTTCAAATCATCTATTTTTGTATTTAGCTCACACACAAAGATCTCCCAGTTATTAGATTTTTAATCAAGCAACATGTTTTCTCACTTGTTTCTCTCCTTTGTAGCATCAACTAGAAAAATTAATGCTCTGTGAAGATTAAAAATTCACAACTCATGTGATTTCAGTCCAGAATGTAAACTGACCGATTTACAAGAAAGCTGAGATGAGTAGCATCCTCGTGCCTGTCAGATCATCAGTGTTCTCTCTGTTTGGTATTGGATTTGTGTCATACTGCTGCACTCTTGTGGCTGCAGAGAGCAATGGTCAGTGTTCAATCGTCATGACTGTATCGTCTGGCATGCATTGGTCTCTTGTTATTGTGAGCGTTTGTAAAGTTTTTTAAATTTGTTGATTTTTTTTTCTTTTTAAAAAAAAACCACACAAAAAGAAGAAAGTAGACTCGTGTTTTTCTCAGGATGTGTAGCAAAGTGAAACGCCAAATGGATCTCTCCATTCAGCCTACATCTCAAAGAAGCCAGTATATCAATCAGTCAAACATCAGACAAAAGAAAAAAAAGATTGAGTTCCCTCACCAGAATTGAAAGCACATGGAACAACATGAGCTCTTTCTTTTCTCCTGGAGAACTTCTGCTATTGGACACTTCACATTTCCCATGTTTCCTCATGAACTCTGAGCAATTTCACACAACCTGGGACTCATCATACATTCACAGTAACTGAATGTATGATGAGTACATATAACGCAAGCCAACATACTGTACATTAAAGTGCAGCAATGATAGATGGAGAATCGTGCGTTTGTACAGTGTTACTTTAAAAAAATTTAAAAAAAACTTTTTGTATAAGGAATCTGTTGGTACAAAAAATTGAGACTTTTTGTACAGTAGAGGATTAAATAAGATGTTATGGGTGTAAAGTTTGTTTTGAAGAGAGTGCATGTTTCCATACTGATCGACATTCTAACTCTGATCTATAAACATGGAGGACATCGCGCACACACTTCTGACTCTACAGCTGCTAGTTCACACGTGGCTGCTGTCTCTTCCTCTCTGTTGGTTGCTGTTTAATGTCTGAATAAACACAAAGGATCAGTGTGAGGCTGTCTGTGTGGGTCTGTGTGTGTGAGAGAGAAATATTACTCCTCTGTGTGTCAGGCTTTAGCACTGTGAGTGTGTTACCTTGCGGGCTTGTGTCCTCCTAAGATGAGAGCCAGCTCGCTTGGCCTCCCAGCACTGGCTAGTAGAAGTCCACCTCTGCCACTCTGCCTGCTGTTTGATTAGAACCTGCACAGCCTGGCTGGATTTATGGAAGCATGTGCACAGCAGAGGATAAACAAGCTGAGCAAACCACAAGGCTGTTTCAAGTGAGGAGGTTATCAGAGAAACCTGTGTTTCAATCAGTCTGGCACACTCAAATACCCAGTGCTCTTTCCAGAGTTCCTCCTTTAAGATTTCTCTTTACTGCTGCACTGTAAACAAGAAACTGTGTGCAGCATGGGCTCCACTTTTCGTGCATTTAAGATGTGTGCCCATAAAAAGGACCGGTTAAAGGTTTTTCACTCAATATGAGCAATAAGACTTTTATTAAGAGAATTTCTCTTGCTTCCAACCACTGAGGTGAAAACACCACCTATCACCCATACTGTCCAGTTTTTTGTTCAAATCTTTGCAATTTATCCTACTTAGATGTCATTCTCAATTAAATCTATTTTGTTTGTGTGACATCTCCAAATCTAACAATCCAATGTATGAATGCATATATACAAGGCAGTGCTGGCTTCACCTGTGCAAAGCCAAACCACACTAACTTTAAATCTGCCCACTGTCCTCTCTGGACCACTTGTTCACTCTGTAGTAGCTCTGACCACATCTGTGCTCTGTGATTTCCCCACAGATCAAACAGCAAATCCCAAAATTTGTGTGGCAAACTGATCCAACCTTCACTCTGAAGATCATCACTGGTGATAGACACACACAGCAGTTCTCAGTGGAAGAGCGCATATGTCCAAGCCCAAAGGTGGCACATGGGGTTAAATGCACTCAATATTCTTTCCAGCATTGGCTTGTGCACCTTGAATTTGTACCCCAAGCTGATTGTGAGCAGGGAGTACGAGTTTAAAGTCTCGAGGCTTCCGAGTGAGAACATTTGCTGCAAATGATCAGCACCGTGGTGTGTGCTATTGAGCTAAATGAAAAAACCAAGATCCAAACCAACAAAATCTTTGCTCGGCACCTGCCCTACTTGCCAGTTTCCGCTCCCTGTGATTTTTTTCCTCTTCCCCCAAATGAAATTCAGACACAGCGGAGAACAGGAGTGCTGGAAGCAGCGCAGCACTCCTGACTTGATCTGCCACACTGCATCCAGATGCTGCAGTCAAGCTCCTTGTTGACAGTCTGGCTCTGGGGCACAAATTTATGATGCACAACCTCATTGTTGAATTTGTTGGTTTTTTAACTGTAGAGTGTCCTTATGCTGATACTTGTGACTGGGTGCTCCACCTGTGGGCTTGGAACTGTGGACACTTCCACTGACAACTGCTGTTCGGTCTTTAAGTTCACCAGGCGATGATCCTCAGCATAAAAATTGAGTCATTTTAATGCAGAAGTCGAGGTTTCCTCTGTGTACAAGTTTGAAGTCAGTGGTGAGATCATAGAGAGGGAGCCGTTCAAATGTTGCAGGAACACTGGAAGCGGAGCAGCACTTCCTAATGACTTAAATCAGATACTGTTTTTCATTTCGGTGGGCAGAGAAGCAGAACTTTTTGGCTGGACTTTGTATAAGAGGATAAAACAAAAGGATGTCTCAATGTTTAGACTCAAAACCATTTAGATATTTCTAGACGCATGGATGGGAAGGACGTTTTTCATTTGAAGGGACATTTTTGTCCATTTTAAACAAATGAAGAGACTGTGTTTTTCATGTTGATTGTGACTCTGAAGATTTAAAGAGAACATCACCAAAGACTGAAAATATCCCCCACACATACATCAAAAGGCCCAAACCTTTAGCCAGCAGTGCTTTAAGAGATCAGTGTGGTTCTCTGAAAGACTTTGGGGATTTAATAATGAAAAAGAAGATAAAGACACTTAGAGGCTTATTCCCACACATCAAATCAGGAGTTTCACGTGACTATTTTGCAAAGCACAAGTTGCAGAAGGTTTTGCTAACAAGCCTCAAGGTTTCAGTGGCTTCAAAGAGCAGCATCATTTATTTAAAGGAATAGCTGAAGCTTCACCTTGAACCAACAGGCAGCTGAGACAACAAACCTTTTAATGTCAATAAAAAGAAAATGAAAAAACAGGCTCAGCTGTACACATTTCACATGGAGTTTGCTGTGACCCCCCTCCTCCTCCTCATGCAGCTTCCCAATCCCATATCCTCCTATAAAGATCTCAGTCCAGAAGTGGATACTAATATCTAGTGTGGCTAGAACAAACATCAGTGCTGCAATCTCAATTTAAAAGAAACACCATCAAAAGCTGTTTTGTTCTAATAATAATAATAATAATAATGGATTGGATTTATATAGCGCTTTACAATGCCACTATTCATTCACTCTCGCATTCATACACTGTTGGAGGCAGCTACAGTTGTAGCCACAGCTGCCCTGGGGCAGACTGACACTCTATCATAACTCGAGATTGTAACTGTTAATATTCAGTCCAGTGTCTCCTTCAGAGTTTCAATTAGACCAGGTTGGAGACATTTATTTTTATATTAGAAAACAAATTATATCATTTTAGATTATATAATTCATTGTATTTCATAAGTTGCTTAAAGGCAGCTTGAAAAAAGGGGAGATGCTAACTAAAAATGGCCCTAGCCTAATTCTTTATTCTGTTCAATTCTGTTTTATTTATATGAAGCAACAGTTGCCTCAAGGTGCTTTATATTGTAAGACAACGATCCTATAATAATATAGATAAACCCCAACTATCAGATAACTCCCTATGAGCAAGCATTTGGCAAAAGTAGGAAGGGAAAACTATCTTTTAACAAGAAGAGGGTCGAGGAGGGTCCAGCCCTCTGTTGCAAAAAATTGTGAGAGGAGGAAGTCGGGAAAAAGACACACTGTAAAGAGCAGCAGAGATTATTAATAACTAATTATTAAATGCAGAGTGGTGTATAAGCACATAGTGGATAAAAAAAAAAGTGAGTGAAGAAGAAACACTCAGTGCATCATGGGAAGCCCCCGGCAGTCTAGTTCTACACTCAACAAAAATATAAATGCAACACTTTTGTTACTGCTCCTATTCCCCATGGGATGGACGTAGAGACCTAAAATTCATTCCAGATACACAATATAACCATCCCTCCCAAACAGTGGTCACAAATCAGTCCAAATGTGTGGTAGTGGGCACATCTGCTATATTGAGATAATCCATCCCACCTCACAGGTGTGCCACATCAGGATGCTGATCTGACATCATGAGTAGTGCACAGGTGTACCTCAGACTGCCCACAACAAAAGGCCACCCTGGAATGTGCAGTTTTGTCTCACAGCAAAATGCCACAGATGCCACAAGCAATGAGGGAGCGTGCAATTGGCATGCTGACAGCAGGAATGTCAACCAGATCTGTCGCCCGTGCATTGAATGTTCATTTCTCAACCATAAGCCGTCTCCACAGGCGTTTCAGAGAATATGGCAGCACATCCAACCGGCCTCACAACCGCAGACCTCGTGTAACCACACCAGCCCAGGACCTCCACATCCAGCAGGTTCACCTCCAAGATCGTCTGAGACCAGCCACCCAGACAGCTGCTGGAACAATTGGTTTGCACAACCAAACAATTTCTGCACAAACTGTCAGAAACCGTCTCAGGGACGCTCAACTGCATGCCCGTCGTCCTCATCGGGGTCTTGACCTGACTCCAGCTCGTCGCCGTAACAGACTTGTGTGGGCAAATGCTCACATTCGATGGCGTCTGGCACTTGGAGAGGTGTGCGCTTCACGGATGAATCATGGTTCACATTGTTCAGGGCAGATGGCAGCTGAGAATGTCCCAGTTCTTGCATGGCCAGCATACTCACCGGACATGTCACCCATTGAGCATGTTCGGGATGTGCTTGACCGGCGTATACGACAGCGTGTACCAGTTCCCACGAATATCCAACAACCTCGCACAGCCATTGAAGTGGAGTGGACCAACATTCCACAGGCCACAATTGACAATCTGATAGACTCCATGTGACGATGTGTTGCACTGCATGAGGCAAATGGTGGTCACACCAGATACTGACCGGTTCTGGGTCCCCAGACCCCCAATAGCGCAAAAAACTGCACATTCCAGGGTGGCCTTTTGTTGTGGGCAGTCTGAGGTACACCTGTGCACTACTCATGATGTCAGATCAGCATCCTGAGGTGGGATGGATTATCTCAATATAGCAGATGTGCCCACTACCACACATTTGGACTGATTTGTGACCACTGTTTGGGAGGGATGGTTATATTGTGTATCTGGAATGAATTTTAGGTCTCTACGTCCATCCCATGGGGAATAGGAGCAGTAACAAAGGTGTTGCGTTTATATTTTTGTTGAGTGTATTTCCCTTTGACTAAGGGAGGATTCAGAGTCACCTGATCCAGCCCTAACTACAAGCTTGATCTAAAAGAAAAGTTTTAAGTGTAATCTTAAAAGTAGAAAAAGGGTTTTTGTGTCACAAATCAAAACTAGCAGTCAACTAGCAGTCTGAGAGCAAAGCGCTCTATAGAGCTGATATGATATTATGAGGCCTTTAAGATAAGACGGGGCCTGATTATTCCAGACCTTGCATGCAAGGAGAAGGATTTTAAATTTGTTTTTGTTTTTAACAGAAGAGAATGAAGAGAAGCCAGTATAGGAGAAATCTGCTCCCTCTTTCTAGTCCCTGTCACTGTAGTGAATCAACTGAAGGCTTTCCAGTTACTTTGTAGGACATCTTGATAATAATAAATGACAGTAATCCTGCCATGAAGTAAAAAATGTATGGACTTTTTTGTTTTTAGGTTAGGTTTATCACTTCAGCTTCCTGTAAATCGCTGCTATTGTTGCTGGCTCATCTGCCCTCTGATACGAGCCCTCTGTCGGGTAACCTGCTGTTTGAGTCTGTGTAGCTCATGGTGTCTCTGGGACAGAACGCCTGACTTTTCTGATAATAAACTGTTATTTTTAGCTAGAAAAGGTTTAAAAGAAAAAGAAAAGCCTGAGGTATAAGAAGAAGGCTCTGTATTTACTTCTGTTACTTGATTGTTTACTTCTACTACATTGATGACCCATTAGCTACTTTATTTTGAGTGAAGCAGCACTGCAGTCAACAAAACAAAAACGTGATGAGAATTCTGTCAGCCTACACAGTTTAGTGCATCGCATCAAAGCAAAGCGCAGAGTCAGAGGTGAGCGTTTTTAATAAGGATTATGAGGACCCACATATATTTTCATATCCACCTGAATTTATCAGAAGTTGTTCTGTTCTTTTGGTTTTGTTTTTTCGTTTTTTGGGGGGGTTTTTTGGAAGACTGAGATGGTGTTTAATCAGTGGTATGAACGGAGTGCTCATCAGGAGTACCTTGGATCACTTTGGGTCCACACATCAGTCTGATTCACCTGCACACACACTTATAACAGTTCTAGAAGTCATATAGTAAAATAGTCAATCATAGAAAAAGGGAGGAGAGAGGAGAATAAAGTATGCAAATGTTCTGCTTGTTTCATACTGTTCTAGCACATGTTCATGAAGCATAAGTAACAGAGAATGTTTATGTGTGAAGCGGTTTCACATGAGATTTCTCTGGATGTTTGAGTATAAACACCCTGCAGCTATTGTTGTGGGTGTCTGGCCTCTTACATCTGTATGTGCTGGATATGAATGATGTATTGCCGGTGCACTCATAGAAGCAGTACACAACTGAGTGTAGATAGGCTAGCTAGTAAGTCCCAAACTGTTGGATTTTTAATCTAGATAACTTTGAGGTGGCATAGTAGTTGCTGTCCCTGTGTTTTACTATTTAAATCTACTATTGATCTTCTAATAATAATAGGCATAATATCACTTATTTCTGTATTTTTACATACAGTTATGGTTACAGACTGCCCACGCAGTTGTCTTTAAAGTATAAATCATTTGATAAAAAATAAACAAACCCATAGTTATGGCAGTATTATCAGTGAACATGATTCTTCTGGCCATGACAAATTCAGCAGTCATTTGTTTTGTGATAGTGGTTTAGGACAGAGTCCAAATTCCCTCCCTGTATTACTGCTTCAGCTCATCCCTCCTCAGAGACTTCATAAGCTGTGATCAGTAGCAGTGGAGTACTTTGTACCTGCATATAAATTATAACTGAAAGCACAGTGATTATTTTTGCCAAACAAAATGAAAGGTTTACACTTTACCTCTTTTAAATGCAGCTTCTTCATTACAATTCAAAGTCTCCCTTACAGTGTCGCTTCACAGCACTTAGCTCTGCAGACAGATGATGAATCTTTGTCCAAGCTTTACATAACTCACTGTCTCTGCACCATGTAATGACAGCACGCCAGAGTCACTTGGGCTCACATCAGGCTCAGTGTGATGGGAGCAGGTGACTCTGGTCCTGAGACTGCTCCAGTTTCCTGTTGCTGATCAACACAGCCTGCTCCAGACTGTGGGCCAGACTACAAATGTCCTCAATGACTGTAACCAAGGCCATTTGTAAGCATTCCAGTTGGAGGATTTACATGCACACGGTATATACACAGCTTTCACTAGACAAATATTTTGTAAACTTAACTGAATTTACCCACTAGAGGGACCCATGGCAAAAAGGACTTGCTACCCTCCCTCTCTTCAGCATCCTGATCATTTTCAGTTCCTATAAGATACATGGGAACCTACATGTTATGAGACTGTTTTGTGTGTGTTTGTTGCGTTTTGTTTTGGGGGGTTTTGCCCAAAGCCCAGTACTCCTAACCTACAAAACAACATGCTCCCAACAACTTCATTAATCTGCAGCTTAGTTAGGAGTGTAAGAGGAATGGGTTTTAAGGAACATGAATAATTCACTTTTGATGCTGAGACTCAGCTGCAGCTAGTAGATAGTGGCCAATAACTGGACTGTTTGAAAGGTGTAGACCAAAGATAAAAATATAGAAGTGATGCTAAATGGATTCTGTTTTTTTCTCTGTGCCACACTAGTTTGTTGCATCTGTTTGCCTTTCCAAAGAAAAGAAAGGCAAAGGAATGAATGAGTGCAAAGGCGACATTACAGCTCTGGTGCGCAGGAGATCCTGGTGTTTCCTGACGTCCCTCTGAACCTGCACCCAGGAAGTTAATTCTGTTCACCACACTGTGTTTTTCATCTTATGTGCTGGTTGTTCATACTCATGTACCAGCTTTGGCAGTTTTTGCCAAAGTGAGTTGAAGTGTTTCACTCCAGGTAAGGATGAGCATGGTCATCTGGTTTTCAGAGGAAGAAAACTCAACGTCCAAATCAACGCCCTGAAACAACTTTCTGTGATTTCATCACCTGGATGATTGAGCCTCCATCAAGATAACACAAAATATTACCTATTAACTTTAACTGTAACTTAAACAAGCACATTCTTATGTAAAAAATGTCTGTGTGTGAAAATGAATAAATAAATGAAACAAGGTTTAAATTGAAGTCAGTATAAGCCATAATACACAGCTCACACTTTGAAAACACATCAGATCTCAGTGAGAAAAAAATGCTGTCAACTCAAAAATGTGCTTGTATGCATGCCTGACAACTGATGTTGCTCTGGGGGAATCTTCTCCCACATCTGGACCATTAAGTTCCTGGACGGTCCGAGGTGCAACCTGGCATTATCATATGGATGAGGCATAATGTACCAGAGGTGTTGGACTGCCTGCACATTCTCATTGCATGGTCACAGGTATGGTGGTGCATTAGGAAGAACCCAGGACTCACTGCACTCACACACTGGGTCTGACACTGGGTCCAAGGATTTCATCCTGATACCTAATGGCACTCAGGATGCTGTTGCCTGCCCTGTAGAATTTTGTGCATCTCTCTATGGCTATGCCTCCCCTGACCATCACTGACCCACAACCAAAGTGGTCATACTTTGGTGATTTCTCTGTGGAGTTTGCTTTTCTCCCTGTGTCTTTGTGGGTTCTCTTTAAGTACTCGGGCTTTCTCCCACAGTCCAAAGACATGAAGTTAGTGGGGTTAGGTTAACTGCACTGTTACAAAAAACATCGTAAAACAACGGTAATCTTCCGGCAGCTGGGGCGCCAAAATACGACCATAAAATAACAGAAAATAACTGTCCCATAAAAATACGGTTATTTTCAGTAATGAAAATAGAGTTTGTTGCGCTAATTTGACATGGGATTCTGCCTTTTCCAAGTGCTTTTAGACATTAAATTAGGAACATTTTTACGCGATCAAACAATGAAATTACCTATAAACAAGGTCAATGAATGTGGAAATATGAATTGTAATACGTAAATGTACAGAAATATACAGTTAACAGTTGGTTTGAATAATAATTGATTGCATGCCCTGGGACAGACTGACAGAGGCGAGGCTGCCATATCGCACCATCGGCCCCTTTGGCCATCAACAGTAGGTGAGGAGTCCTGACCACGGACACAACGACGGAGAGTGTCCGAGCCGGGGCTCGAACCGGCAATCTTCTGATCACAAGGCGAACTGCCAACTCTTGAGCCACAATACTTATGTGACGTAACACAAGCTTATAGGGATCATGTTATATACTTTTCCATAGCATTACATTTGAATTCGATCTTTCAAATAACGGACAGATATTTGTGAGATCATGATACATTTGTGAATGTATTTTAACAATCTAAATATGCATATGTACAGACAGATACATTTAATAATCATGACAATTATGTTGTATTACATTACAGTGATTTAACGTTAATTTACATTCAAAATGTGAAGTCAAAGTCTATTTATGTAACTTTAATGATATTCTAGAAGAACAGAACATTACTGTAAAATGCACAGTAAAATACCTTCATATTAGGGTTTTTTCCTACGGTCGCAGCGTTACCCGCGACCTTGTTGTTAGTTCACATTCATTGGCCGATGCTTAGCGTCATGTTATTTACATTAATTGCAATTCCTACCTCTACATTTCTTTTTCAAAATATATAATTAGCACAGCGTGTCCGTGTAATGTTTTACATTGTGGCATGCAGAGAAATCTTAACAAAGAAGCTCACAGAGAGAGATTGAGCTTGTTATTTAACCCCAAGCTGATAGGTGGAGCGCTTTATTAAAACACTTGCCGTGCTACAATGTGCTTCAATGTTCAACAACAGCACAACAGAAGTCACTCATGGTACAGCACTCTCTCTACAAAACAACAACTGTCAGTGACGCTGCACCACGGCGTAAACACAACATTCAAGATAACAGTTAAAAGTAACGTAACCATAAACAATAGAACAAGAACATCTAAACAGCAGCACATGTCCCAAGGCATGATGGGAGACATTCCTGGATGTATTTTTACAATCTAAATATGCATATGTACAACAAAATATATTTAACAAACAAGTAAATTGTGTTTTATTACATTTACAGTGATGTTATGTTATTTTACATTTGACGTGTCAGATTACTTATGTAAATGTAATGATATTCTAGAAAAACAGTACACATCTGTAAACTACACAGTAAAATACTTTGACATCATTTGACATTACTATTTTTTGGCACGTGCAGAAGGGGGGGGGGGGGGGGGGGGGGGGAGGGGGGGGGCTAGAGGGGCTTGAGCACCCGCCCCTTTCCTGATGAGTGCCCAAAGTGCCCTTTTGTTGAGGCAACTTTTAATTTTTTTTATTTATTTATTTATTTTTTAATGTGTGTGTGCGTGCGGAGTCCTGTCTGTGCCCCTCAACAATAATATTTAACTATTAATCACAGTTTTGCTAAATAAAAGGATCTGGCTTGCATCAGTCACATGATCACATTTAACCAATGATCGCCCTTGACGGCAGAACGCGCTGGTTACGAGCCGGGAACGAGCTCACAAAGAGCACGCGCATTTTTAGCGGTCCGGAGCTGTAGGAGAAACACAAGTTAACTCAGAGACACAGACTGATGCGACAAAACCAGTAAGTAGGTGTACAGCGTACACTGTAGTGTTAGCACACAGGAGTATAGCTTATTACGTACACGTTGGTAAGCTGTCTTGTTGCAACTGACGAACTGAAACAAACGAGCGTGCTGTGTGTGCAACAGCGCGACAAACATTACCTGTCCTTTTATTAACTGCACAAGTAGTGCTGGTCAAGCTGCTGGCTACCTGTGTAAGGCTGTCATGGGTCTGTAGCTCTGTCACCGTTTTAGGGAACATATTTAGTTTTAAGTATTAGAACATATTTAGTTTTAAAGTAAGTTTCCGGGCTTTTCCTGCCTTTCTGGAGGGATTATATTTCAACTAAAAAACTCTAATATGGAATACAGATGTTTGTTTGTTTTTCTGACATTTTAAAGGGTGATCCCACTCCTTATCGATCCCTTTCCTCTTAGCTATCGGATTAACTATCATGATTCAGCTTTAAGATTAACTACAGGACTAGCTACGTAATTCACTAATAAAGCTCATTAAGGCAATGGTGTGTGGTATATGTGGCAAACGTACAGACATTCTTTACTTTAAAATTAGGTCTTTAAAGGATGTGTGTATCAGATACTCACAATAACTTCTGTTGAGAGCTCCAGACGATTTTCTGTGTACAGGCTGTAATCAGCTGACATGTGCTGCTACTCCTCGGAAGTTTCCTGCTCTTTGTGGATTTCTAAAACTGAATTTAACAGAATGTAACCTAAAATTTAACAAGCTAACCTGGCTGATTTCCATTATACTGTTTATCCTAACTTTATACTAAACAGGTACAAAAGTGAAAATCAGTAAATAAAACTAAGCATTATCGGTGTAAATTCAGAATATCTCTGCTATATGTGACAGGTGAGACCTGAGTCTGGGAACTGCCCCTGGTGGGCGGAGCTGGTCTTTGCTCCTTTCATAAGCTCAGGTGTGGGCAATTAGGTATTCCCCAGCAAACCTGAAGCTGCCAGTGCTTGGTCCAAGTTGGTGTTTTTAATTTCTTTCCATGAAAGCTTGATGCGGGTCCCCCTAAACTTCTGTCAGAACGGTACGTTGCACAACAATGTACCACTTAAGCTCTGGTTGTTGTGGCCGAGGTTTACAGTTATTTGCACCCTTGTAGGTGGGAAACATTGCGTTCCCGTGAGAACAGTGTAGTAGACTTCACCGCCACTGACCCACATTTATTAGGGTGTGACGTGAACTTGTGGACAGATAACAAAAACAATAGGCCTACAGCTGAGGAATATTCCTGTGTTTTACTGTCCTGCGTGAGTCATCTCCTGCCTTTTATTTGCAGAGTACCGAGTGCTGCTTTGCCAAGTGGATTTCTGGCTGCGGGCAAAGGACCCGACACATCAGAGTGTTTTAATTTGTTTTATACTGGTGTAAGCCGACAGACTGTGACTGCTGCGGCTGTCGATTTTGTTTGTTTTATTTTTCTGTGTCAGTAGGCACCACAGAGATTGGTTCTTTTAGTATTTTAACCCCTTTTTTTATTTTTTGCATGCATGCATGCATGCATGCAGGGGGGGGCTGGAGGGGCTTGAGCACCCGCCCCTTTCCTGATGTGTGCCCTTTTGTTGAAGCAACTTTTTAAAAAAAAAAAAAAACTTTTTAATTTTTTTTTTTTTTTATGTGTGTGTGCGTGCGGAGTCCTGTCTGTGCCCCTCAACAATAATATTTAACTATTAATCACAGTTTTGCTAAATAAAAGGATCTGGCTTGCATCAGTCACATGATCACATTTAACCAATGATCGCCCTTGACGGCAGAACGCGCTGGTTACGAGCCGGGAACGAGCTCACAAAGAGCACGCGCATTTTTAGCGGTCCAGTATGGCAAGCCATTAGAGCCAAAATTCGCCACTTTCCTAACCCGTTTGGTTAAGAAATGGCGTAAAAAACGCCGTTTAATTATTCAAAACGCCGAAAAAAACGGCGTTCTGTTCCGACAAACGCCGCTTTTTCCGCCACTCGGATGGCGCCCTGAACGCACCATCCGAGTGACGTAAAAAGCGGCGTTCAAAGACAGACGGAAACGCCGTTTTTTACGCTACTCGGCACAAAACGCCGTTTTTATGCATCTTTGAACGGCGTTTTTTACGGCGTTCTCTGCCAGCTGTAACGGCGTTTAAAACGGCGTTTTATTGAAATTATGCAGGGCACTCCCCATGGTTCCCTCATCCAATTACTTTCAACTCATTTCACCCAATCAAAGAAGAGGAAGTGCAGACCACACTAATGCATCACCGATTCACCTTGCTGCTAAGTGATTGCCTATTCAGTACCAGTGCTTGTCACAGTATTCACTTGTATTATAATCCCACTATGCATTTTGATGTGTTTAAGGCATGATCGAGCAAACAAACGACAGAATACTTTTTCTGAAACCTTAACTGTGTTATGGCAGCTAACAGGTAATGTTAGCTACCTGTTATGGCAGCTAACAGGTAATGAGCAGAGCTAGCTCTGCTCATTTCTGAGCTTCTTTCTTATTTTCCTCTTTACTTCTCTTAAACTTATGTCTTAGCAATCAGATCCTGCCATCTTGCATTACCGCTTCGTGCTAGTTATGTTGACTTTTCTCTTCTTTTGTCTCCACTTTTTTCACCCGTGTTTGGACACTCGGCGCATGGCTCCTTTGTTTACATTAGGGATCAGCTGTTAGCGCTGCGCCCTGCAGCTGCGCTACCGGCAGACAGACCCTACATCCCCAGTGAGGGAAGAAACGGGGGTGATGTCTCCCGAGGACACCTCACACACCATCTCTCCTTCCTGTAATCACTTTAAATGTGAGATCGCTCCCTGATATGATTGAGGAGCTAATGACGCTAACCCGGTCACAGTGGCAGTATCCCGGCACTGCCCGGTACTCCCTCTGTGAGTAGGCTGCCCGGCTTCCAGCTGCTGCGGGCGGACAAGACGAGAGACAGCGGTGAGAGGAAAGGAGGGGGGCTGGCAGTGTTTGTTAAAGACGGCTGTGGTATCTCTGGGCACATCGCTGTGAAAGAACAACTCTGCAACACAGACATTGCGCTATTAGCCGTTAGCATCCGTGGAGGCAGCCTGTGACTCTCTGTGGTCCGCAGACTGCAAACGCAATCTCCGAGAGCTCTTCTTCTAATATCAGGGGACTTTAATCATGTCTCGCTGGACTCCACACTGCCCACCTTCACCCAGTATGTGACCTGCCCCACCGTAGGCAATAAAACATTGTACTTAATGTATGCCAATGAAAAAGTGGCATACAGTTCATCACCTCCCCCTGCCCAGGGAAGATCCGATCGTAACCGAGTGCGTCTTGTCCCTGTGTGCAGCCCTTACTGTGCAGGGAGCCACTAATCACCCACGCAGTGCAGAGATGGTCCGCGGAGGGCATATAAATAAATAATAAAAGCAAGTAAATGACAGTATGCTCTTTCTGAAACAAACGGAGACCTTAACTTTTATCAAAATACCGTTTTACTCAGTTTAAAGTAATACCACTGTATAATAGCCTTCAAATTTAATAATGTTAACAGTATCTCAGGAATATTTTTGCCCTTTCAACATGCATTAAAAAAATAGATATACAGTTTTGAATCAGACCTGTATGTACATTTTCTCAAAAGTGACGTAAATAAGTAATCTCAAGAACCTGAAATAATAGTTTCCCATGTAAACTGGAGATGTCCTTGTCAATGTCATCAGAGTACTCTGGATGTCTTACACGAATTTGAAACATAAAACCAGAGTGGCACATGACAGTGTTGCACATAACATAACTAGTTTATATGACATGAAGTTATAAAAAAAATAATCCATGTAACTTGGTAATGGCTTCTTTCTGATAACTGTCGGCTGCAGTGTGCATTATCTTGACAAAAGTATAAGATACTGAACCCACTGATATGATGTGGTGGAGGAGCACAAATACCTGGACACCCACATATATACATTTGCTGAACTGGAAGATCAAAACAGAAGCTGTACACAAGCAGTGTATGGGCAGGCTGTTTTTTGTGAGCAAGCTTGTGCAGCGCACTTTGATGTGTTCTTCTTGGATCAGGAGAGCAAGCTCTGTGATTGGCTGCACTTCGGAAGCTGTGGTGGAGAGGAAGTGAGTGAACAAACTGCCATGCATCATGGATATTCCTCTCAATCCACCTCACCAGGTACTTCTCTAAAAGTGTGACTCAGGTCTGTTGCCCCAAAGGATACAGGAAATGCACTGATTTCCATGACAGAATTCACAACAACACAGACACAGGTCGGTTCTTTGAAACAGGCGTTTATTACTTGGGCCTTCTCTCCTCGGCTTCACCATCACCAGTACGCCGATACACCATGAGAACTGGTCACAAGCGAACAGTACAAATCAATTAGCAACTTTAGAGTACACATATTAAGTCCAAACACAAATAACAACATTTCTCAAATGACAAATACCTCGTTGGCTGCTTGTCCTGAAAAGAGGTCCTTAAGTCCTTGTGTTGCTTTTTCTTTTAGTAAACTTTTAACTTAAAATCGCTTCATGAGAGACATCTGCTCCCTCGCAGTCCATGCAAAGTCTCGTGTACTCTCGTTAAGGGTATTCTCACGAGACACTAGCTCTTACACTTTACACATGTACATTTCAAATAAAGTCATTTCAACACAAACTATATATATTCATGATATTATGTAACTTATTATAAATCAGTCATCTACATCATGAAATCCAGACAGAACATTTTAACAGCATTTACACCACTACTCAATGGTACATAGTAAACACGTATCATAACTTTTCACATTATATGTATCCAGTCACCTAGATATTTTGAAGTCTTTCCACTTGCTGCTATTATGTTTCAGTCATTAATTGGACTGTCTCAGTGATATGTGGAGTCCAGAAAGTATATTAAGCCAGTGATGAGCTCAATACCATGACTCCCTCTGGTGCCACTTAGTGGATTAAACAGTTCTACCACTTGCTCCATCACCATTCCGTCCAGAGTAAATTCAATGTCTGGCACAGTAATCCTCTCAGGCCAGTCGACCAGCAATCCCAGCTCATCTGTACCATGAGCAGCAGCACCACCACCAGAATCTGCACCTGAGCCCTGAGCAGCAGTCGTCTCACTCTCAGTGGCTGTCACACCACCATCAGCTGTCCCACCAATAGTCCCATCAGCAGCAGCTGCTCTGGTCTGAAAGATGTCCTGCATGGCAGTTGAGGCTCGGCCCTGTTGCTGGAGGCTGCCTCGGACAAAAATCTGTAATGGGCTCAAGTGTCTCTCTGTCCGCAAGCCATGATTGTTCCACTGTTGAGTGAAGTCTTTCAAATCTCTGTTGATCCTTGGGAGATAGATGTAATGGAGAGCCCAAATGTGCATTTCATTGTCAATGTCAATGATGCCTTCCTCCTCCAGGTGGTGAAATAAATCACAGTACACATTGGTCATTCCTCGCCACAGATCACCCCAGAGCCTCTCAATTCTCTGATTATGGGTACTCCTTCCTCTTAGGGCACTTCCACGATCAAAGCCTCTGAAAATGTTCATCATCAGGCAGACAGCATTGTTTTCCCCTCCTCTGTCTGTCCGGACCCTCGAGGGTACACCATAGGATACCACGGCTCTGATGAAACTTGATAAAACAGTACTGCTACGGTTGTTGTTTGAGGCATGAAGGAAGACCACAAGACGACTGTATCCATCAATAGCCCCATGAATGACTATCCTCCACCTAAAACCGTGGTCCATAAGAAGAAAAATATTTCTGCTTTGTTATTGAAACAATGGAAACACACACTCTTAATTGATTTACATGGCACTATTGCATGTCAAGTTTGTCTGTACGTTGCTTGCGATGTCTGTGTTCTCTCATTTTCCCCTTTAAACATAACCAGTTGTGTTAGAGGACTGCCCATCCCAGGGCCTGGCTCTATTGGATGTGTCTTACTGTTCCACAATTATATTTGATGGAATGCTGAATTTCACTTTGGTCAAAATAGGTGTTCAACAAATCAGTGTGCTTGGTTACCTTATCAGCTTGTGATTTCCATCAATGTGCCACAATGAGTTTGGACCTGCAACCTGATATGTTCTTCGTTCTGGTCTCCGCAAAACTGCTCTTATGGCAGCTGCTCCAGGATTTATCCGTAGCATGCTTGCTCGAACCCTCCTTCGCTGTACACGTAGTCCACGTACTCGCAGGGAGGCTCTGACAGCCTCAGGACCAATTTGTTCATTGCCAGCGACAATGTCCTGCACATGTTCATCCAGCGCACTGTCAGTCAGTTCCGCATACATTGATGCACGGGTGAAATGATACTGTCTGAAATCAGACAAAAAGAACACGAGTATTTTATCACTGCCATAACAACACACATCATTACTTGACTAGTTAGTGCACATTCAAATATACTAATTTTTACAATTTCACAATACCATTTAATTTGAATAAACAGTGGGTGTGTGTCACAAAAGAACTGAAAGTCACACTGGTTTCAAAAGTCACTGACCGCAGACGTCTTCGAATTGTACGAAGTGAAACATTCAAAATATCAGCCATCTGAGGTGCAGTGAATCCACATGACTTCAGGAATGAAAGCTGTTCCCGAGTGATAAGGTAAAGGGATCTGCCTCTACCTCTGTTGAAAACCACTGGTGCCTGGTATCCAAAAGAGCCTGAAAATATATAAGCGTTTGGTGTATTTGGAAAATAGGTTAAGACAGAGTCATAATTTATTTCACACTTTTGATCAGTCAAGGAATCGACACAATATGTGCTTACCTTGTTGGCCATGCTGAGTAGACAGTTCGACCTCCTGAATCAATTCAGCCAAGTCACGCAGAAGTTGATCTGCTGCAGTTACACTGATCAGTCTTCCTCTTGCCCACCGAAGGCTTCTCTGCATTGTCTCCAACCTCAAAGACATCAAAAAATTACTTCTTAATTCA
Organism: Haplochromis burtoni; assembly: GCF_018398535.1. Classification (NCBI taxonomy): domain Eukaryota; kingdom Metazoa; phylum Chordata; class Actinopteri; order Cichliformes; family Cichlidae; genus Haplochromis; species Haplochromis burtoni. The sequence goes on from NW_024583457.1 coordinate 31,665, forward strand.
TGTTATATTTTCAGGCCATATTCCCCTTAAACATTTTATGCAAGTTAAAATGTTAAATGTTTTCCATCATGCTTTCATCATACCTCCTTAACGCTAACTGTAGCACATCTGGCCCAACATCGTCCATCAGCAGCCGCCGTGTACAGTCATTAAGAATGTTCTTGCACCTTGAGATGAAAATCCTCCAGGCCATACTTTGTACTGTGATTCTACAAAGACAAAAATTTTAATTATTGCTTTCAACAGGTTTATATATTTAAATAAATCAAAAAATTTCATGTTAGTCTTCTGAAAATTGTGACTGAGCACTTTTGGAAACACTCTGTCATCACTAAGTATTGGGACTGTGAACAGTTACAGAATGCATCTGAAATAAATGTCACATTCTAACAGGTTATAGTTCTGTTAATAGAGCTTTTGAATCTACGTTTCATACATATTCCTATCTTTAATAGCAGTATGTCAACGATGTCAACCAATATTTTCATATTTCAAACACACACCCAAGTTAAAAATTTGAATCTCCGCATCTTCTACTCAGCATATCTGAAAAATCATTTTTGATAATGTTCCAATTCCATTGTCAAATGTTCCCATCCATGTTATTCATCTATTATGCTGTCATTAGTTTTTTTTCCCCCAACTAATTACCAAAATGAACATGGTCTACATTGTTTTGCTCACTTAAATAAAACGACATTTTTGTATTGTACCCTGGGTTCATGAAGACCATGCTGTCTTTTAACTTTATTATTTTTTTCTGCATATACTGACTGTTCTTTATTCATTTCTTTACTTTCTCCTCTCTTCTTCTTCAGTCAAGTTTAACGGCAGCTTGCATCCACTTTCTCCTCTCAATTCCGCTGAGATTAATTCCCGCTCTACTGTACAAGACTTGTGAATGGTTACCTGGAGGGATGTACCACTGTGAGAGGGGTGATACGGAACAGTCCAGGTGATCGCTGCTTTAATTTACCGGTCAGATATACCTAAATTGCACGTCGACATAGCTAGTGAACTGTAACTAGACCATAAATCAGTGATAACAAAAGAACATTCAATCTACTTTCTCCGGTACTTTATAGAAAAAATCAACATCAATTCAATGTCGTCTTGCTATCTGGTATGGCAGTGCAGTACCGTGTAGCCTAATCCGGCTAATGTAACAAGTGATATAAAACCGTATTTTAAATAATATAAAGTGGCTAAACGGAGTACCATATTAAAGACCTTATTAACATGCCTCACCTAAAATGGCATGTTGGCAACATTCCTAACGGACAAAGGTTAGCATGACTTGTCTGTGAAGGTTCTCAGCATGACTTTTTTTTTCGCTTACTACAATACAAAGCTAACATATAACATGTGCTTAAAAGGACAAAGCAATGTTTTTGAATCATCGCTTAGCTTTTAGTTAGCAAAGTCGAACAATAATTGAGATTAACTAGGGTACTTACGGTGTTTTTTGTTGGCGCAGAGATTTCGCATGCATTCATCTGTATGTAGTTTGTCGCACATAGCTTGATTGAGACAACACAAACATGAGGTTGACTGTGATTGGTTAACACAAATTCTGATCACAGGTTGTGGTAAGGGGTGGATTAAAAAAAACACAACCTTCAGTCTTGCTGATCCAATCACAAACAATGTACCTTCTCCCGCCGTACTTTGAATTTTAGGGATGCTATATATATATCTGCCCAGCCTTTTGGCGGACTTTTTGTGGACAGTCATGTCCGAACGGAGCGCTGCATTTCGACGGAGAGTCACTGATATCAGAGACAGAATGAATGCCCAATTTAACCGGCTACTGAATCAAGATGACAGTGAAGAGGGGACATCTCTTCTACAAAGGTGAAATGCTTTGGTGGTGGTTACTCTATTGGCAAGCTTTTAGCTTTGCGCCTTTTTTGTTTTTGCAAAAGGAAATAACTTTTACATTTTTAAATAATAAATGGCTCGTTTACTAATTATCTGTTACAATTCAACAACAAATTCTGTAATCATAAATGTCTATCCTAGATTGACGACTTCAAATGACAGTCATTTTAATCCCTGTTATGTGCATTTATGCATAAAGATTTTAGTTTATAAATGTAGCATATCCCATATTTTCAGGGAGCATTTAATTTGCGAGACAATCGAAAAATGCATGCAATAAACACCGATGTGTTGAACACTCATTCCTTACTCTGAGTGTGTTGGGTGGGTTTTTTTTGTTTTCTTTTTTTTCTTGGGGGGGGGGGGGTGTCTCTGTGTCATTAGTTTCACTAAAATTATCTCATGGTCTAATGATAGCTTTGGAGTTTTCCGCCAACAGCACGGAGGTGGGCCAGTGCGCAGACCAAGAGGCGGGAGAACCAGACATCGCCAGTTAACGTTTAAGGTGTCAGTACTAAGGAATCCCACACTGACACACTACCGATCTCATAGGGGTAATCAATATTTATATTAATATTAATTATTTGGAGTGATGGGTTTGAAAAATGAGAATTACATCATGGTGTCAGTTGTTTACAAATTGTAGAATTTGGCATTAGATTTTTAGCACCTTTGTAATCTTTATTTCCTTGCACCAATAAGTTGATGTTGAGACACTACAATGTGACAATTTACCCTTTTCCGTTTTTAGGGAAAGCTAATTTGGTTTAAATTTGATTACAGATGCCACTCCTGCTACTCGTTTGAGTCTGTGTAGCTCATGGTGTCTCTGGGTCAGAACGCCTGACTTTTCTGATAATAAACTGTTATTTTTAGCTAGTAAAGGTTTAAAAGAAAAAGAAAAGCCTGAGGTATAAGAAGAAGGCTCTGTATTTACTTCTGTTACTTGATTGTTTACTTCTACTACATTGATGACCCATTAGCTACTTTATTTTGAGTGAAGCAGCACTGCAGTCAACAAAACAAAAACGTGATGAGAATTCTGTCAGCCTACACAGTTTAGTGCATCGCATCAAAGCAAAGCGCAGAGTCAGAGGTGAGCGTTTTTAATAAGGATTATGAGGACCCACATATATTTTCATATCCACCTGAATTTATCAGAAGTTGTTCTGTTCTTTTGGTTTTGTTTTTTCGTTTTTTGGGGGGGTTTTTTGGAAGACTGAGATGGTGTTTAATCAGTGGTATGAACGGAGTGCTCATCAGGAGTACCTTGGATCACTTTGGGTCCACACATCAGTCTGATTCACCTGCACACACACTTATAACAGTTCTAGAAGTCATATAGTAAAATAGTCAATCATAGAAAAAGGGAGGAGAGAGGAGAATAAAGTATGCAAATGTTCTGCTTGTTTCATACTGTTCTAGCACATGTTCATGAAGCATAAGTAACAGAGAATTGATGTTGAGACACTACAATGTGACAATTTACCCTTTTCCGTTTTTAGGGAAAGCTAATTTGGTTTAAATTTGATTACAGATGCCACTCCTGCTACTCGGGTGGTCGTTCCTGTAAACCTAAATGCAGCTGAATTCAGGCAGGCACTACGGGACAATATTGCAGACATACCCTTGCAGTTCGATCTATGCAAAGTGAATGGACAGCGGCTCATTCTTCCTCTTGAAGAGGAGACGCCCCAAGAAATTAGAGCAAGAAACCTACTGGGTCGCTCCAATCTTTATATCCGTCCAAAGGTATTCAAATGTTCCACTCGGGTGGCTGATATGGCATAATTGTCACTATTACTGTAACTCAGTGGCGCTCCAGTCACCCTAGTATTGTATAAGACATCTTTAACATGTTACTGCTCAGAATAATAAATGCTGTGATTTTCCCCAAAGGATTTGAGACATTCATCTGATCACTATGCCAGATGGCTATGCTTAAATAATGCCCCGCCAATTGATTCACTGTTAATAACAGAAATGCAGTAGAGCAAGCTTCAACTGTGGTCTAACAGTATTTTAGGGTTAGGGTCATTTTGTTCTTGTAATCTTAGTTTCCTGGGTTCTGGCTTTTTCATTGTCTTTTGTTAATGTCCTTAACCTTTCCTTTATTTTTTTTATTTTTTTCCCCCTCAGTTATCCTAAGTTCTACCTACCCAAAGTGTCACGGTCCTGAGTCTGTGGACTCGGTGTTTTTCTGTTTGTATTAGTTAGCTTTGATTTCATGATGTGTTTTGATTCTCTTGGGTTTGATTTCTGTCGCTAGTATTCCTAACTCCCTAGGTCCTGGGCATTTCTTGTGTTCTCCTTCTTAGGTCGTGGTTCTGTGTTCTGTTAGTATACAGTCGTCTCTGTCAGTGTGTCTCTTGTTCTGTCACCGTATCCCCTAGGTTAGTCCACGTCTGTTCAGTTTCCTGTTTTACTTTGAAAGTCTGTGTACTATGTCAATGTGTTGAGTTTTGCCTCGTCATGTCTGATGAGTCCCAGCTGTGCTCTCCTCCTGTTTCACATTCCCTAATCACCTCAGTATGTATTTAAGCCTTGTGTGTTTCCCTGCCAGTTGTCGCGTTGTCCTCTGTTCTTGTTTGTCATTTGTTGTTCCATTTCTTTTATATTTTAATACTCTGGTGTTTTAGATTACAGAAGCCAATGAGGACTCAACTGGTGGAGAAGTTGTGCAGTCTGAGATGGCAATGTAAGTCTTTGACAACTGCCTTTGGACTGTAGCACTGTAAATGCATTACACCCTCTCATCAACAATATTTACCATATTGCAGTGTGCTGCATGACACCGAGACACCTGACCATAGCAGGCACAATGTACAGGAGCCAGAGGTTATCAGGTAAATGGCACTCTGTTTGTTTATGAGTTGGAATTTTAATCTTAAACTATTGCACAATTTTATTTATTTTTTTGGTAAAAACTAGTTTGGTACAAACTAATTCTATCATTATTATAACTTGGATCATTTTGTGTAGTCTAGATCAATAAATATCTGCATTGGGGTCCTCTTCCTGCTATGAAATATTTCTGCTATTCCTTTGCAGTGGTCTGCATGAAAACCATACAGCTCATTCTAGTAGGCATGGTCTCCAGGAACCAGAGGTTAACAGGCAAGTGGTAGTTGTTGAATAACATGCCAAAACTTAAGTGTAAACTGGAACTTATAAAGCACACACCATAGGTAAATAGACACTCAATAAGTACAATATACGGGGTGAGACCAGCGAATATTAAAATTTGAAAGGTTGCATGTATTGAACTGATAACATTTATGTGCTCTGAATATAGACCAATGGTTTAATTGCCTCATTCGGTTTCTGTTTTGCTTTTTCATGTTTTTCAGATTTGTTGATGTCATGATATTGGTATTTTTAATTGCTGAAAATGCATCGATAACACTTTAGTCAGCCTGACCATTCAGACACTTGGAACTACAAATCACCCAAACTATTCCCAGTAAATGGGCAGTTCCTTATGTTTCACAAAAAAAGTAAAAGAAGACACTGCTGCCCTGTGATAATCTTTTGTGCGCAGGAAAACTGCACTGTCAAAACTTGAAAGTCTCT
>NW_024583457.1:57504-74520 GCF_018398535.1 Haplochromis burtoni
GGCCTGAGTGTTATAAAGATGTCCTGTACCTGTGCAAAACACAAGTGCAATGAGTCACTTCTAATAAAGGAATTATCTGAGTCCGTTTAGATCATTTAAAACGTTAGGTACTCATCAGAAATTCACGAGCTTACAGAGAAGCGTCCACACAGGTCGCCATCTTGGCCACGCTCCGTACACTGTAGTGTTAGCACACAGGAGTATTAGCTTATTACGTACACGTTGGTAAGCTGTCTTGTTGCAACTGACGAACTGAAACAAAGAGCGTGCTGTGTGTGCAACAGCGCGACAAACATTACCTGTCCTTTTATTAACTGCACAAGTAGTGCTGGTCAAGCTGCTGGCTACCTGTGGTAAGGCTGTCATGGGTCTGTAGCTCTGTCACCGTTTTAGGGAACATATTTAGTTTTAAAGTATTAGTTTACAGTAAGTTGGGCTTTTCCTGCCTTTCTGGAGGGATTATATTTCACTAAAAAACGATCTAATATGCATGTCCACATAATTATGCATTATTATAATTATAATATATTAAAAACACACGCTGTATTTTAAAGAACATACATTAAGAAGCAGATTATATTAGATTTATATTTTAAATAAGACAAAATTTGGATTTTACAGCAGTAAAATGATTGTATCTCTACAGTTTAAACATGTAATAAGCTTTGCCCCTGCACAGAGTGGATAGTGAAACAAATGGAATCATCATAATGACATTATTTCATATTTATTACTTCCCCCTCCTCATTGCTTTATTATTGTAGCTCTAGTAATAAATAATAATGTAAGGATTCTGGATCAGCACAGTGATGCCCATAGTATATACAGTATTCTGAAGAAGGTCTAAAATGTCACTGTGTGTGCGTGCATGTGTGTGTTTTATGTATATGGATTTTTTAAAATATTACTCATGATATAACATTGTCCAGACATGCCTGGTAAGGACATGAGGAGGAAACAGTAGGAGCTGTGTGAGGCTACTAAAGGCAGTGCTATAACATTTTTCTGTCATCATTTAGATTAAGTGCAAGAGTTGTTAGGTGTGGATAATTAGATTATAGTTTATTGCAATAGCAAGTTGTGCCTTGTTCTCAGATAGACAGCAAGTGGAGAGTGATATATGAAATGATGGGATGGAAGGAAGAAGAGAAGCAAAGAGTGATTCACAGGCAGAGCCTAAATTATTTCTCACAGTTTTTTGTTGCCTTATGGTTCCAAGCGCTGTCACCAATCTTTGCATTTTGTTATTATCTCATGACACTTGTTTAATCAGCTACCATCTCTCCTATGGACTTTTTAATGTCTACAGTCTCAGATCAACACAGCCCTGCCCTCCAGCACTATCCACAGCAACCCCTCAACAGCAACATTGTACCCATCAGGTAAAACATCGGCTACGTTTGCTTTGCCTTGTTGCCCATATTAGATTCTTGATGAATGTGTGTTGTTGTTATTCAGCCTGGTTCAATGTGCCCCTTTTTGAGCACCCGCCCCTTTAAACCTCTCTGCACAGCCCTGCATACCACTTTTCAAGGCACCCAAAGTGCTTTACAATGCCACTATTCATTCTCACACTGGTGGAGGCAGCTACAATTGTAGCCACTGCCAGAAGCGAGGTTGCCATATCGCGCCAGTAGGGTAAAGTGCATACCAGGGCCGATCCAATTGTCAGTCAATGAGGAGGTTAATCAGGATTAAAAGAGACATGTTTCTTGTTTGAAGCAAATCACAGCTGAACAGCAACAAAGAAAAGATTACATTTTACTGATTTATATCAACAGCCAGGTTTCAGTAATCACTCCATTTTCAAAAAAAATGAATTGTTCAGGTTTTAAAGGCTTAAAAGTAGAGTTTATTTGACTTTTAAGAATAAAAACAAATGACTACAACAGCTCAACAAAGAGGACAGATTAAATGAAAAATGTTTGAACACCGACCAAACAGAAAACTGAGTTGTCCAGACTTGGTGAGTATCATTTATTAAAATAAGAAGACAACACTGATCTCTACTGAGGGTTTGTGTTTGTGTTCCCTTTCCTCACAGGCCTGCTGGTTCTTGTCAGTCGCGTCCTCCATTGTCTGATCCTCCTGCACAAAGAATCTAAATACCTGTGCCCTCTGAACAGCCTCTGAAATACACAGTTTCAATACATTAAATTACTTCTATACATAAAACTGATGAGAATATTGGTGATTGCCTCTTATCTGTTGCTGTTCTCATTCTCCTAGTTTCTCAGGGCAAAGCTCCTGCTGTCTGTCACAATGGCCCCAAAACAGAGAGAAGTCAATGCCATGATTAACAGATGAATAAATATGATGAATGAGATGAGTTCCTACCCTGACCTCTTTTAGCTGAGTGTCCAGATCACTCTTTTCACCTGCCGTGTCAGTGAGAACCAGATATAACTGATAATCAGAAAGACAGGAAAACATAGGACTGTTTGAGTTCTTGGTGTAACTTTGCCCAACACACAAATTCAAATACTGTTTTGGGAAGCCTCCAGGTCTTTCCTCAGTGCTGTCTCTTCTTTTCCAGCTGTGCTCAGCTCAGCCTGCAGTTTTTCAGCACTTCTCTCCAGCAGCTGCTTCCCTACTGACCGCTCTCCCATGTGTGATGGAGGAGCTCCGCAGGAGGCGACCACAGTCCCCTTTGAGCCTCCACCTGACGAAAGAATTCCAGAATGGCTCATTGGTGTTGAGTGTCAGTGTCATTCAAGTGTGCGGCTAAAGAGTGCAGAGCACAGGCTGAGGACTCACAGCTTTTCCTGCAACTAAAACTTGTCTGTTAGCGTCACCTGCAGCTCACTGTGAAAGTTGCGCTTTTGCGCTTGCTTGTCTGCACACTCTCAGCCTCAAACACATGGAGAGATGGAAATCATGCGTTTGTGTCTGTGTGCGTGCAGTTCCTGTACATTCTCTTCTGTCAGTCAGCACAGGGCATAAATTACCAGGATCAACGAGTTTGCATCTAACACAGGAGGATCAGACTGTTAAATTGTTAGTGTCGGTGCTCCCACACTGATAGTTCAATTTTTTTTTTTCACTCAATCCATCTCTGATCACTCATATTTGGAAAAATGTTCAACTAATTTCCCCCGTTCAAATCTTTTATTTGGGTAAGATACCACACATGCTTACGGATTTTCCTGCTAACTAAATGCAACAGTTGCTACTAAAAAACGCTATCAAAAAAAGGTTCCCTGATAGTAAAATGGACTTTCATTTGATCAGTGCTGGAAAGGATGGACTGAGTTTATTAAATTGTTTAAATCAGGCTCCTGGTAAAAAAAAAAAAAACTAATTGCAGAATAAGTACGTCATATCTTGGCTGCACACACTTCCTTGAACTTTGTGTGATTTGTTTTGCTTTGTATCTCATCAGCTTTTTTCCCCCTCCTTTTTGTCTGCTTTGGTGTGAAGTGCTTGGATTTGTACGGTCTAATAGAACTAGTGGAGTGTTGTATGTCTTTTACTGATATGCTTTTTTCTTTAATAACAGGGATAAAAGGAATGGGCTTGGTGTAAATAACTGGTTTTAGTCATAAATCCATCCATGAAGCCAAGCATGGAAAAACTTAATGCAACTTTAAGTTTATTTGAATTTTGAATGTATAAAGTTTTATACAATTATTCCATGAAACATAGATGAAGCCTTGACTCTAACTGTCACTGTGATGGTCATGGCCTGCACTCAGCACCAGCTCCTTTCTGCCCTCTTTCAGCAATTTCAGGTGGACCTATTGTGCTCTCTCTCTCTAATCTCTACTGTTCTGTCAAATATATGGTGTTACAATAGTGGATTGTCAGATTAATTATAACGAAATTCCTGTGATCCATTACTCCAGGCTTCAGACCAATCTAAATAGTCAGTAACCATGTTTGTTTTTTTTCCTACTTTTGACTCTGTGTAATGACGGAGATTACGGATGTCCTTAATATGGTCATAAAGCTGAAGCTGATATATAGATAGATAGATAGATAGATAGATAGATAGATAGATAGATAGATAGATAGATAGATAGATAGATAGATAGATGTGAATACATGAAGGCAAGCTTAAAAGAATATTTTCATTCTGCCGCTTTACTAAAACTCGTACTAAAAACTGCTAAATTTGTATATATTTTTTTCAAACTTTTGGAAAGAGCACCATTTCTCAAGCAGCACTGGCATCAGTTAATTAGCATTAATTACAAACGTTCAATCAAATGGCCCCATCACCAGTAAAAACACAAACATGAACAGCTTGTCCTGTCATTGTAGTATTGTAGTATTATTGTCCCCAGTGCCCCAACCCTCCCACCCATCCCCTGCACCTCTGTTTGAGCTCGGTCTCTTGTTAAGCCTTCTGGAGCTGGTTCCGGAGCCTAATCACCTCCTCACTGGAGGCCCGCTGCTCTTCTTCTCTCTCTTACATCAGTGCTGCCAGCTGCCACAGCAGAGGAGCTGCACAGGGAAAAACTGAGAGAAGAAAAAAATAACAACATCTGGTTTAAACAAGAGCCAAATTCCAGCTCTTGTTTCTTTTAGAAAACAGCCATTGTTGTAACAAATCAATAAATTCCACCTTGTCTCATTTAACAGGATTACCTCTATTACCTGAGTGAGAATGACGCCGTTTTCTCTCAGTGTCCAAGTGGAAAATGGTGAGATTTAGGATGTGCAGCAGACTCCGAGTGTCACATACCACACTCACTAAAGAGAGCGATTTTTTCCGCAACATGGTCTCCTCTCAGAAAGCCCAGCACTTCCTCTGGGGGCACTTACAGGTGCTGAGTGGGATTGATCCTCTTTGGGAATCCCTAGGTTTGGTCCCTTGATATGATCAGTTTGGATGTGTTTGTAACAAGAGCTGCAGACTCTTCCTCAGCAAACAACAGGTGCTGCTACAGAAGAACCAGAATCTATGCCTGTGGGCCCAACATCAAGGGACACTGCAAAATATGAATTTGCTTACTTTAGAACTATGTATCACATTTTAAAAAAGAGTAAACCGATATGTGAAATTTTGGAGAGAGTATGATCAGATATCAGATATCATTATGCATGCATATATAGAGAGGGGGGGGGAGGGAGAGAGAGAGAGAGAATTTTTCAGTACATGTTTTTAAGGTGGTAAATGTTAAAACATTCATAAAATGTGAATAAAAACACGTCCCTAAATAAGTAAGGAGCAATATCGAAACAAAGCGTTGAAATTCAATACGTTTCCAGTTCAGTCCTGCATTAAACTGAAGAACTGAAACGGCCACTGAAGACGTATTTAGAACTCGCGCTCGCCCCTCTGTGGCAGGTGTCCGCAATAGCAATCTGTACACAACTGCTAGATGTTTTCACTTTCTATTTTGGGGAAGCAGTACCAAAGTTGTGAGAGCAGTCAGGCATTTCAGATTAATCTTCCACACTCGGATCATTTTTATGGAAGACAAGGAGGCAACACGCACCTGCGGCCAGTGGTGAGTTCGTGACATGTGACAGCGTTGTTTGAAGTGAAACTTCGATTTAAAAGTACTTTTAAATGATTGATTACAGTTAATTTGATAACCGGAAAGTGAATGTGAATAAACCACCACGTAAGGTGGATAGATCGGTCGGAGTCAAAAAAACTGAACAGAATGAGTGTCAGAATGGCAATTATGTCTGAAAGAAACAGGCACGTTGTCCTGATCTGCTCATATATAAAAGTCTTTGTTAGAAGTTTGCAAACCAAGTATGGTTTCGGTGACTGAAAATTGATATGGAACGGTAAAATGCTTTAAATCTGTTTTCTAAAGAGGGCCCAGTCTCAAAAAGCTAGAGTCAGTCACCTCTTTCACTGTGTGAAAGCCCATACTGTGCTCTGCTTCAATTGAGCTGCTGCTTAATGGAAACTGCGTGAGTCTGACAGTTTACGTAAATCATAAGCAGTCTTAGTTTCGTTTTCAGGAAGGCTCTCCCTAATAAAGATATTTTCGTGTTACTGCTTCACTGAATAAGGTGTGTCTCATCTCTAACTGATTGTAAGCAATAATAAATCTGCAATTTTTCTCCTCCCTCCTCACTCCCTGTGCTTTTACTGTGTTAACACGTAGCAGGACAGTCCAAAAAAGAGAGTCCAGCTGTATTACAGGCAGGGCATACCTGTCACTTCCTATAGTAGCATTCAGTAGGACAGCTGAACAAAAAATGTGGTTCTCGGATACATACTTTATTTCTGTGTTTGTTTTTGAATGTGACTTCCCTCGCTACAAAATGACATACGTCTTTCCTTCTATTGTTGTTTAAGCCACAAAGAGGTCGCTGAAGCCAACTTTGCTCTACATGAGACGCACTGCAGCCGATTCCTATGTCTCTGTCCGGACTGCAATGAATCAGTTCCCAGGGATCAGCTGAAGGATCACAGAGAGGAACAGCATGCAGAGGTACAAATCATTTCAGAATTTCAGCACAGGCCACAGACAGAGTGCTGTCATTCCCTGCGCGTTGGTACACCTTTCTACCTTTTGAGTATCAGCATGTGTCTGTGTAGTGAGCAATTTGCATATTTGCCAAACAAGTGACTGCTCCCAGGTTCAGTCCTGGGAGGAGATATGAATGCTTTTGGGGGGCATGTCAGGAAGCTCATCAGGTGTAAAAAAAAAGACACCCCATATGGAAAAGAAATAGAAAAAACTTATAAAAGACTTGCATCAGATGTGGCCTACTTCATATAGTGAATCATATAAGGCTTATATGATTTACTCATGAAAGTGGCCACTGTCATATATTGTTTTAGTAAGAATCTAAAACATACAGGTTTCATTTATATAATTTTTCTAGGGATCTTATATCTGTTTTAACTCTTGCATGCTTTTCATACAAGTTTCACACAAGACAGATACAAACTTTATAAGATTTATATATCTTTTCCATATGGGACTCCCTGGAGCTCCCTGCTGTGGTGACCCCTGGTGAATAAAAGGAAGCAGCTGAGAGTAGTTTTGTGTATCAGAATATGATGGATCCCTCAATTATTGGGCAAAATGTAGGTAACAACTCAACATGAAGGCAGTGAGATTTATGAGCTATTCCAGTGTTTACTTTGTTTTACAAAGAGTTGGTGTTCTCACAATGTGAAAAAGTAAAACACGTACACGACGCACAGACACAGCACATCTATGTAAATCTGCAAATTTGCTTGTTATCAGGTGAGGTGCTCCAAGTGCAACAAGAAGATGGAACGTTCTCAGCTGATGGATCATGAGGTGAAACCAAAACCACCATTTAGGTAGACATTCAGACACATTAGAACAACATAGTGCAGCTGTGGTCAGAAGGTTACATTCACTCATCATCATGGGCATGGATGTCAAGGTGATTTGGGGCTTTTAATTATTTATTAAATCTATTTTGGATTTTCTCAAAGACACACAGGATCAAGACATATACAGACTCAAATATATACATGCACCCCACTAATATTTGATTAAATGTGCCTTAGTAAGTAGCACTTTGCATTCACTTTACTTTACTTTGAGTAAGTGGAGCTGAAGGTTGCACGATGTCCTTTAAATTTGACAAGTTTAAGCTCTAGCTTGCCATGAACTGGAAAGTGCTGGAATCCCACCATCACTGTCCCCAGTGAAGACAGTCGCCATAGACTTGAGAGGGTTATGACCAAAACAGAATCCACACCTTCATGCTCAAGTTAAACTTGCAGCTGCCCACATGGACGAGCCCTAGTTATCCTAGTTATCAGTCTAACTGTGCTTTTCGCTGTCTCACAGGCTGATGAATGTGTGGAACGTCTGCAAGCATGCCAGTTTTGTGACCTAGAAGTGCCATCGAAGGAGCTGGACGGACACAGCTTGGTGTGTGGGAGCCGCACTGAGCTCTGCAGAGACTGCGGCTGTTACGTCAGACTGAGAGACCAGCCCAATCATGGCTTGACCTGCTCAGTCACTGAGAAGTCATCAAGTCCCCTACAAGCGACCAGCAGGGCACTCAAAGAGAGTAAGAGAATAATAGATTCAGCGAAAATCTCAGTAAACCTCAGTGTAATTTTATTTCCTGCTATTTAACGCTTGCCGTGCTTCTCTTAACAGCAGAAATGTCAGTAAATTGTACCAGATGTATGGCATCATTTCCAGTTGCTGATATAGAAGAGCACGAGGTATTTAAAAGCATTATTTTACATATAATAATCACGGTTTATCAAGCTAAGCAGAAAATTGAAAGGATACATGTGGATTAAAGTTACACACATACACACAACAAAAAGACTAAAAATAAACAGATATGACACTGGAGGAAAATATAGGAAGCCAAGTAAAAGATGAAAATGATCAGATAGAAGACATCACGTGTAGCAGAATCACTTAAAAACAAGTCTATAGAAATGAGTTTTAAGAGGTGATCCAAAGGAAGTCATTGGTTCTTCTGGTCTGATCTCCTCAGGCTTCCTCATGCCCAAGAGAAGGGAGCTGCAAATACAGTAAATATGTGTATGATTGTCTCCAGATCAGTGCATGAAAGTCTAGGTGCTCTAGCCTGTTCTATTTCATAGAGAGGAAGAATGTGAGGCTCAGAGTTAAGGACCAAATCAAACTGAGCTCACAGGTTTTGAGCAACAAGTTTAACATTTGTGTGCAGAGGATCACATATCTCTCAGTAATGTTTATGTCCTTTGAACAACACCTCATATTACTGTATCACTCCAATAATACACTTTGCTCTCAGACTGCAGGCTTACTTGTGGTTCCTAGGGCATTTAAAAATAGAATGGGACACAGAGCCTTCAGCTTTCAGGCCCCCTTTCTGTGGAACCAGATCCCAGTTTGGATTGTGGAGACAGACACCTTCTTTTAAGATTAGGCTTAAAACTTTTTGATAAAGCTTATAGTTAAGTTAGGATCAAAATCCTCCCTTAGTTATGCTGCCAAAGACCTAGGCTGGTTCTGCCAGAAGTTTTTTCCTGTTAAAAGGGGGATTTTCTTTGCCACTGTCACCAAGTGCTTGCTCATAGGGGGTTGTTTGATTGTTGGGGTTTTCTTTGTATTATTGTTGGGTCTTGACCTTACTAGTGTATTTTTTTTTGCTCTTTATAAATAAAACTGAATTGAATTGAAAGAAAAAAAACAAGGCATTGAATCGAACTGTTCACGCTGATCATTGGTATTCTTCATATTAAGAAAAATCACTCTACAGTATTTACACTGTAAAGAGTCACTGTATAATATCTTTTTCTGTATTCCCCACAAAACAGATGGCATGTATTACAACAACCAGGTGGGAATATGAAGTGGAAAAGCAGTCAAAGGGAGCATCAGAGGAGGAGTTGGAGGAGGAGTCAGAGGAGGAGTTGGAGGATCAGGTTGATTTCTTAAAAATGGGGGGCATTCCGCAGCTGATGACCACCAACAAGGAATTAAACTTCTCAGACAGACCCAGCCGTGGCCCCTGGATCAATGGAGGCGACCCAGATCAAATCCGTGCATGCCCACATTGTCATCTGGCTCTGCCCGTCTCCACACTGCAGTGGCACGAGGTAATGTTTCTGAAGCACCAAGGATTTAACTGAAAATCACTGAAATTTACCAATGATAAGATGTTCCCCTCTCCTCCTGTGTGTCTGTAGGTGAAGTGCAGACGTCACATACGCTTCAACTAGAGGCAGAGCTTCTCAGAATGGAAAAGCTGCCCCCAAGAGCTTTGACCAACACCATAGGAGAGCATAAAGGCTTAGCAAGTGCATGTTTCAAACAGATCTTTAGGGTTTCTTCTGATGCTTTTATTAATGTTTACATTTTTTGTTTGTTTTTGAATTAAAGTACTTTACTCTGCATCTAAGTAAATTTCACACTCCTGATACTTACAGTCTATTAATTACAAGCATGGCCACTTAACTTTTATGCTAACCACTTATCCATCATATTCACAGTTTCCACTGCTGT
Organism: Haplochromis burtoni; assembly: GCF_018398535.1. Lineage (NCBI taxonomy): Eukaryota > Metazoa > Chordata > Actinopteri > Cichliformes > Cichlidae > Haplochromis > Haplochromis burtoni. The sequence continues at coordinate 67,416 of NW_024583457.1, forward strand.
GTGTGTAAAACTGGATCAGTTGTTGCAAAAAATTCTCATGATAACTCTAAAATGTTTTTATGCTCATATCATGTTAATATTCCGGCAGTGGCGATCACTTCATCTTTTGTTAGATGTGCACAAAGCAGAGGAAGAGGGGACTGATGGGAAACGTGTGCTAGAAGGTGCAGAGTTCTGTATTCATGGGAGTGCCCATGAATCACTAACATGCTTCCACAGCTACAGTGTGATGTTTTTACTGACCTTTCCACGCCGAAGGATATTTACATGTATGTGAGTCTTAGTCTATCGCTGACACCCAGAGCTCTGTGCACTTTTGTCTGTTACCCTGTTAAGACTGCAAGCCTGACGACTTTGAGTTGCGTGTTTGAAGTACTTCCATGAATACCAATTGTTGAACTGATATGATATATAATTTAAAAAAAACAACACTTCTTTACAAATAAATATACACTTAATGTGTAACCTACATGATCTTCCACTGTGAGATTTTTAAAGTTTATCCTCACATTTAATCCAAATGTTTCCTAAACAGGGCTACACTGCTAGTTCTGTTTTGGCAAGTGCAGAGCAGAGTGCCAAGACCTGGAAGCTAAGTATGTTTGACTTCTGGTCATTTAGGCAAACGCTACTGACATATGTGCCATTGGGTTCCGTGAGCTTTTGTGTTAATAATGCCCAGATAATGTAGCTGACATTAAAGGGTCATCAGCAAATGCAGTTCATCTGGGGGTTCAGGCTATACAAGCTGGTGAAGGTGATCAGTAAATCTCTTTTACCTTAAATCAATCTTCTTTAGAGGTTAAATTTAAATATTGCTTTTAGGTCTAATAAATTCAGTTTTTATTATCCTGTGTGTGGGCTTCATTCTTGGAACAGTTTGCTGTAAAACAAAAAAAAGCTATTATATAGTTTGCAAATAAAAATAATCACAAGATTCTATGTGAGGTCAATTTTAATATTTTAGTGAGGGAAAAAAGAGATTCAAACAGTTGTAAAAGAAAAATGATGCCAACCAACTACTTAAAAGACAAACAGAATCACAGTTATTGTAAAGAAAATGTTAATATGACTGCATTTTGAAATACATCTGAAGTGCATATAATGGTCAGAATGTATGTATCCTGACAGGCTCCCTGAGCTGAGTGCAGATGACTTCGTCAATGTAAAGAGAGCTGGCTTTCATATCGACATCCTCCTCCATCCTCAGCTTGCAGCGCACTAGCGCCCTCTGCTGCTCCTGTGACTGAGTTGTTTCCTCACGCAGTCTGACAACACAGAGACAAAAAGACATTGCATAATGATGCAGTAATATCCCCAAATACTGCACACGGTCATGAGGTTTGAGCTGTGCAGCACAAACATTTTACATCTGTTTTGTTGCAGGCCATACTTCTTGATGTGAGAGGTGAGGTGCTGGATTTCAGTGAGGAGCTGAGCCTGGGCTAGATCGTAGCACTGCTCCTTGCCGGGCCTTTGGAGACGCATAGCCAGCCGGGTATTTGCCAGATTCAGGGAATGCTCATTCTCTGTGATGGCCACTTGCAGATCCTCTCTGAGCCTCTCCTGGCTGAATATCTCAGACAGAATCTAGAGGGAATACAGGTGTCACACCAGGGGCAGCCAAGATTCACAATCTGCAGTGAAATTATTTCAAACTAATTCTACTATGAAGTTAACATTCTAACGGTGTGTTCACACCGTAACATTTCACTAGTCTGTTCCTCTGTTGTAATTAGCAGATATATGTGTCTTTGCACTGCACACATAAGGTTAGCTTGCTAATACACTTTGATAGCATTAGCTGTTTACATTGCACTCTATCCTCTCATCAAAATATGGTCACCTCTGGGACCAAAATACTAAGGTACTGTGCAAGGTGCTACTCTTGAGGCCTCAAAAATGCAAATCCAATGATGACACCACAGTTGCTATGTCTGTTTTTTTTTAATGTACACTCTATAATTCAGTTCCTTTGCACTCTGAATCTTTGATCTACTGGGGACAAAGTTTGATGTGATTCACATCTTTTTGGCACTCTGACTAGAGGAGAGCCCTCTGGTTACATGCAGACACATTTTGCTCTGCACATGTTGATTCTCCTGGAAATGAAAACTAAAGTGAGAGGTTTGTTTAGCAGTGTACCTGCAAATGTGGACTTTCAGCGACACTCTGACTGAAACAGAGTTTTGAAGTCAGGGAGTAATCACAATTATCTGAGGCCAACAATATCAACAATGTATGCATGCTTTTAGTCTACAAGAGGATGGGCCATTATATTTTAATAATCATTTTGCTGATGCAATGACATAAAAAAAGACTTCATGCTTACACTTACTGCAGGGTCAGTTTGAAAACAATGCATGGCCCCTGAATGCATCATATGAAGTCAATCATACAGTTACTGTTTTGAAACGATATGAGGTATAAGGACACAGTCCATGAGTGTATATGCACACACAAGGACAGACTGTTGTAGAGAACAGCAGATTGCACAGGCAACTTTCTTGGAAACCACACGTTCAAACTATGTGAGTAATGTGTTACAGGAAACCAAAGACAATAAATAGACAAAATGAAGTAAGAACTTATGAGGCTATCTATGAAAGAACCAGTAGGAGTTTTAGACCATCAGAGTGACGTTTATAAAAGTCAGAACTTTTTGGCAGGCCATCATTCTTCCTAACTATATAAATATAAAGGCCTGACTTAGGTCACCACAACACGTGCTAACTTTAAAGCAGAACAGAAAATGATGTGAAACCAGTCATTAATTTAATACCTGGCAGAATGATAAACATAGCATTACATCTGCTTCCTTGTATATTACAACAAGCACGCAGTCTAACAAGCCTCCTTGCCCTACCTCCGGCAGTTTCTCTTCCATCTGGCTCTTGGCAGACTTGATTTCCTGGATATGTGTCTGGAAGGCAGTTGTTGTTGCCTGGAACTGCTTCTGCATGTCAGCAGCTGTCTGCTCCAGGACAGACTGCACCAGGGCCCTCATGGACTCAGAGTTGGTCTTCTGGTGCTCTGCTTTAGCTATGTTGATATCTGAAATGTTCTCCCACTGCTTTGGAGTCACTGTCAAGCTAAGAAAAAACAAATGACGCAACTATCTTTTTAACATTTCTTGACTTTCCTTTTATGCAGAAAACTTAAGGAAATTAATCACAGCATAAGTTTAGACCTCAAGTAGGAAAAAACTAATTCATGTCTGAAAACTGTTTCTACATGTTTCTGTGTTAAACAAGAGGTTCACCTCGGCAGACTGGTGCTCTTGGTTGTGGACAGCTGCAGGTTACCGATGGAATGGGTGGTCATTACAACACAGGAGTTGTCAATGTGCTGAGCCTCAGATTTCTCCTTCAGATCCTTCTCTAAATGGTACTTGGCAGATCGGTTCAGTCTGGAACAAAACAGCAGACTTTCACTTTGGTTGGCTAGGTAGCAAACCCAAAGCCTCTGTGTGCTTTTATGATGCCCTCGAAATCAAATTGAGCCCAATTTTCTTACCGAATCTGTTCACTCATCTGCTCCACTGTACGCTCAAGGAGGGAAGCCACTCCTTTGAGAACCTCCTGCTCCTTCAGCAGCTCTCTTTCCACTTCATCCTCCACCCTCTCAGCCGGGAAGCGTTTCATCCTGCAGATCATGAGCCTAATGTTAGCCTTAGCTAGGAGGTGCATCTTTACACAGAATTAGGGCTGACATTAGCTTCTTTAAAATGTATGCTTCAATCATTTCCTGGACTCTTTGGTACCATTATTATTATTATAAACTTGTAAACGTTTATAATAATTTAAAAAAAATATTGCCTCACCTCTCCTCCAGACAGAGAACAGTGACTCTCAGAGGCTCTTTGGTGCCCTCCAGAGCCTTCACAACACTGCTCTGTAAAGTTATAAGAGCATCAGTCTCCAGAATGACCTCCTCCAGCTTTAGCTGCAATTCTTTTATCAGAAACTGGATATCTCTGACCCGCTGATCTGGACAGCAGAATTTTTTTTAAAAAAGGAAGAACCATTACAATTCACCTCCATAGTCTTTCATTCTGTGTTAAATATTCATTTTTGCTTACCGAGTCTCTTTTGATCATCATTTTGCATGCGCCGCCATGCTTTGTCAGTCTCCTGGATCAGCCCTTTACACTCTGCCCTGAAGAGCTCAGAGTGATTCAGCATAACTTCAATGTTTTTCAAATCGGGTCCCACACCCAGCAGGGAGCTGTGGTCCGGGAACGACATCGTTCTCCACCTGGTAGTGAGTATGAGCAGGAAGGAGGAACATTAACAAGGAAGTGGAAAGAACTGTGGCTGCTGATTGTTACAGAGAAATTAAAAAATAACACCAGAGGAAAGTGCCCATGACACTGTGCTGGGTCTACTGAACACCAGCTGATCGTCTCTACTGGAATACCAAACACTTAATATCACCCTGTACAACTGCACTGCTGTGAAAAGGAGTCTTGGCCAGCCCTGAGTAACACTCATCATGCCTGAACCACCAGTGTTCTGCTTCAGAGAAGTCTTGTGTTAATGCAGCCTGAGACTGTGTCCTAAACAATGATGCAAATGCATACAGCCTGTTTTCTGTCCTGTCTCCCTCCCCTCTGCATTAGCAGATGGATTTTCATAGTCAGCCGGCCATTAAAAAGTGAATGAACAGAAACACAGTCAAAATTAAAATAACAGCTTCCGTTACCCCCACACACACACACACCCTCCCACCGGACAATTCAAAACATACCAGTAAAAGAGTAAAACGACATGGCAAATTTCCATTTGAAACAACACAGGGTGTATGCCAACCCCAAAATTACTTGCCCGCTGTTCAAACTTCAATCTGATATCACAGTTTCCGACGGGTTAACTTAACAAACGACAGGAGCCTAGCGTTTATGATATATACCTTCTTTGGTACAGCAGAAAACCACCAGAAGAGTACGTTTCAATGTCCTGTACCTTATGCAGGAGTAAGGCGAAACAAGTGGTTACCATAGCAACGGCTAATAAAACCTCACCAGACGCCGCCGGTAAACCACCGGAGTACTGTTACATAACAACACTCAACTATGGAGAACCGGAAGAGTCACACGCATCGAAATAAAGCGTTTTAAAAATGTACTGTGCAATTAAAATTATACATCAGTAAAATAGATTTTAAAATAGATCAGATTCAGTTTCATTTACAAATTCAGTTTTAATTTCGTATTTTTGTTTAGGCATTAACAAAATAAATTATTGTTTAAATAATAAAATAAGAAGAGTAAATAATATAAATATTTCAAATTTAACGGATGTTATGATTTAATAACGAATTGTGCCATACAAGCAATTGTGCAAATAAAAAAATCTAAATCCTAATTTTAATAAACATTTTTGAATTCCAATTTAAAAAAAAAAAAGATTTTCAAAATATTTTAAAGATGTAATTTATTAAATAAGTGGACTTAAGGACTTAATTAGGAATACAGATGTTTGTTTGTTTTTCTGACATTTTAAAGGGTGATCCCACTCCTTATCGATCCCTTTCCTCTTAGCTATCGGATTAACTATCATGATTCAGCTTTAAGATTAACTACAGGACTAGCTACGTAATTCACTAATAAAGCTCATTAAGGCAATGGTGTGTGGTATATGTGGCAAACGTACAGACATTCTTTACTTTAAAATTAGGTCTTTAAAGGATGTGTGTATCAGATACTCACAATAACTTCTGTTGAGAGCTCCAGACGATTTTCTGTGTACAGGCTGTAATCAGCTGACATGTGCTGCTACTCCTCGGAAGTTTCCTGCTCTTTGTGGATTTCTAAAACTGAATTTAACAGAATGTAACCTAAAATTTAACAAGCTAACCTGGCTGATTTCCATTATACTGTTTATCCTAACTTTATACTAAACAGGTACAAAAGTGAAAATCAGTAAATAAAACTAAGCATTATCGGTGTAAATTCAGAATATCTCTGCTATATGTGACAGGTGAGACCTGAGTCTGGGAACTGCCCCTGGTGGGCGGAGCTGGTCTTTGCTCCTTTTATAAGCTCAGGTGTGGGCAATTAGGTATTCCTCAGCAAACCTGAAGCTGCCAGTGCTTGGTCCAAGTTGGTGTTTTTAATTTCTTTCCATGAAAGCTTGATGCGGGTCCCCCTAAACTTCTGTCAGAACGGTACGTTGCACAACAATGTACCACTTAAGCTCTGGTTGTTGTGGCCGAGGTTTACAGTTATTTGCACCCTTGTAGGTGGGAAACATTGCGTTCCCGTGAGAACAGTGTAGTAGACTTCACCGCCACTGACCCACATTTATTAGGGTGTGACGTGAACTTGTGGACAGATAACAAAAACAATAGGCCTACAGCTGAGGAATATTCCTGTGTTTTACTGTCCTGCGTGAGTCATCTCCTGCCTTTTATTTGCAGAGTACCGAGTGCTGCTTTGCCAAGTGGATTTCTGGCTGCGGGCAAAGGACCCGACACATCAGAGTGTTTTAATTTGTTTTATACTGGTGTAAGCCGACAGACTGTGACTGCTGCGGCTGTCGATTTTGTTTGTTTTATTTTTCTGTGTCAGTAGGCACCACAGAGATTGGTTCTTTTAGTATTTTAACCCCTTTTTTTAAAGAAGAGAGAGATCAATCTTCCATACAGCTTCATGAACTTGATCAGGTTTCGGTAATTGCAGATGCATCCGTCTTTGCCCAGAGGGAGCTTCCTCATTAAACCTCTGAGGGCACCTTCTCACATGCCTCCAAAGGCAATTTCTTGCATATAGTCCTTGACAAAATTTACAATGACGGTAGTCCTCAGATCCTGTTGCAGTAGTGGGTCTTCGACAAGCAACCATTTCTCCAGCACCAGAAGTTGCCACAGTAGCATTATGGTTAAAGTTTCCCCTCTTCTTAATAGAGCGCAACAAATCTCTTCTTTGGCGGGATCTTTTATCATAACTGAAGGCGCTTGCAACTTCCGGCACATTACCGTGGGCAGATTCAAGGTGTCTTGCCAATTTAGCAATGGCCTTTTTACAATATAGACAGTATTGCTTCTTGTTGTACTTGCTTTGTCTTTCCGTGTTTGGCAAAGGTAGGACTTTTATGGAGCTGTT
>NW_024583457.1:75036-78892 GCF_018398535.1 Haplochromis burtoni
TATTTTTTGCATGCATGCATGCATGCATGCAGGGGGGGGCTGGAGGGGCTTGAGCACCCGCCCCTTTCCTGATGTGTGCCCTTTTGTTGAAGCAACTTTTTAAAAAAAAAAAAAAACTTTTTAATTTTTTTTTTTTTTTATGTGTGTGGGCGTGCGGAGTCCTGTCTGTGCCCCTCAACAATAATATTTAACTATTAATCACAGTTTTGCTAAATAAAAGGATCTGGCTTGCATCAGTCACATGATCACATTTAACCAATGATCGCCCTTGACGGCAGAACGCGCTGGTTACGAGCCGGGAACGAGCTCACAAAGAGCACGCGCATTTTTAGCGGTCCAGTATGGCAAGCCATTAGAGCCAAAATTCGCCACTTTCCTAACCCGTTTGGTTAAGAAATGGCGTAAAAAACGCCGTTTAATTATTCAAAACGCCGAAAAAAACGGCGTTCTGTTCCGACAAACGCCGCTTTTTCCGCCACTCGGATGGCGCCCTGAACGCACCATCCGAGTGACGTAAAAAGCGGCGTTCAAAGACAGACGGAAACGCCGTTTTTTACGCTACTCGGCACAAAACGCCGTTTTTATGCATCTTTGAACGGCGTTTTTTACGGCGTTCTCTGCCAGCTGTAACGGCGTTTAAAACGGCGTTTTATTGAAATTATGCAGGGCACTCCCCATGGTTCCCTCATCCAATTACTTTCAACTCATTTCACCCAATCAAAGAAGAGGAAGTGCAGACCACACTAATGCATCACCGATTCACCTTGCTGCTAAGTGATTGCCTATTCAGTACCAGTGCTTGTCACAGTATTCACTTGTATTATAATCCCACTATGCATTTTGATGTGTTTAAGGCATGATCGAGCAAACAAACGACAGAATACTTTTTCTGAAACCTTAACTGGTTGTAATGTTACCTGTTATGGCAGCTAACAGGTAATGAGCAGAGCTAGCTCTGCTCATTTCTGAGCTTCTTTCTTATTTTCCTCTTTACTTCTCTTAAACTTATGTCTTAGCAATCAGATCCTGCCATCTTGCATTACCGCTTCGTGCTAGTTATGTTGACTTTTCTCTTCTTTTGTCTCCACTTTTTTCACCCGTGTTTGGACACTCGGCGCATGGCTCCTTTGTTTACATTAGGGATCAGCTGTTAGCGCTGCGCCCTGCAGCTGCGCTACCGGCAGACAGACCCTACATCCCCAGTGAGGGAAGAAACGGGGGTGATGTCTCCCGAGGACACCTCACACACCATCTCTCCTTCCTGTAATCACTTTAAATGTGAGATCGCTCCCTGATATGATTGAGGAGCTAATGACGCTAACCCGGTCACAGTGGCAGTATCCCGGCACTGCCCGGTACTCCCTCTGTGAGTAGGCTGCCCGGCTTCCAGCTGCTGCGGGCGGACAAGACGAGAGACAGCGGTGAGAGGAAAGGAGGGGGGCTGGCTGTTTGGACGGGTTTAGGTGATGTGACCCCTGATGAATCAAAACTGCGGCTTGTTACCGAAGTACTGTGACTGCTACTTCTCAGTGACGAACTAAATGTTGTAGGTTTCTCTGAACTGGTGATCTTCCCACTGTGTCCTGAAGCCGTCTCCAATGCCATGTCATTTAACGTATTTTGGGGAACCACAGATTCTGTGATTTTCATGTCCACACTATGGAGACTTGTGTCAGAGGAACTGCCACATGAATCTGGGACATAGTCTTTATCTTCATAATCCGTACAATCTGAGAATTCATCAGTAGAGACCTGAACGAAAATGGAGAAAAAGCACCTTTGTATTTATTAATAGCTAGACTGTCATTCCCCCTCCAGTAGCAGAACATTCTGCAATCCATGACTTGATGAAAATGCGTTCATGTAGTAAATATGCATAGTTATATAAATAAAATTGAATTGAATAACATTAGCTATGGTTCATACTTGCTGTGTGGTCGGTTGTAATGTTGTAATGTTAGATTGCACGATCGGCAAGAGAATAAACTTTCAATCTTTTCATTGTTTTCCCACCTGGAAAAAAGGCATCCATCCTGTACAGCAGCTGTGAGACGAGCTGATATCAAGTTCTCTACCATCCCCAGATATCTGTTGGTGTGTTCTAGACATTTTCATTCGCGGAAGTTCTAAAAAGTTCATATTACTCTTTATAGTCTATTAGTTTTATTTTCGATGCACTCTGAGGTCATAGCAAATTAGAACAAACACCCTAGTGAGTGATTTTGCAGAACTATGTTCTATTTATAGAGTTGATAATTATTTGGCATTATTGCAGGCAAACCAGCCTATGAAACTGACGATACAAATTCTGACTGGATTCCAACGCTACACATGGGGCACTCCAAAATCCCTGCCTCAAATATACCACCATGCCAATCATTACTTCTTCCATGTGAGGTTGAAGAGATGACCCTTCTGGATAAGATAGTGAAGCTTTGCTGTGTTTTGGTGAACATGTGCCCCATTGTGGTTGTACAACCTGTGAAAAATTAAACGTGCTTTTGTTAAATACTCTTAAAAGTCTTGTGCTGTATATATAGTGAGATTCTTTTCAAAACATTTTGTCATTTGTCACTATAAATGACATTGATTCTACACTGTAAGTGTTGTGATTCTCTATAAAGTGGTTTTAATTTTAAAAAAGGCAAACATTTGGGGTTTTTTTTTAAACTTTTTAACAGTAGTACTTAGTAAGTACATATTGAGTAAATACAAATTATTTGCATGGCAATGCACTTCTGGCATAAATCTAGACCTCCTATATAAAAAATGATGGGTCATTCCCACAACCTGCAGCTTTACTGTGTTCGAGTAGTGTATACAATAGAGGTGACAACTCCAGAGTAGCAGATGGAATTTTTCTTTTTTGAGGACAGCTTCTTTTGCCTTTACTATGGATGGTCTGTTTATGTTTTGATCGAGAGCCTTTTTTGGGCAGAAGAAGTCCGAGAGGAGAAGGCCGTCTAATGGCCAAACTCTGGGTGAGATCTGTGTTGTGTTGGCTCCTTCCAGCCCTTGACAAAATATTTGTACTTTTACTGTAATTTCCTTACATTTAAAAAATGGGTTCATTACTTTGGGTTTAACACATTAGATGGAAGCCTTTATTTACCAGTCTTTAAACAACAAACTTATATCAATCTAACGGAGGTGACCAATAACAATCTTATAGTGTGACCAGTGATTATTACACACACACACAAAAATGAAAGCCAAGCAGTTTTGCCACTCTGTATGAAAAAAAAAAGTGGTCAGAGTCCATTTCAGCTGCTGCACTGGGCACACTTCAACAAGCCAAATGGAATAAACCACAGATTTTGCCATTTACACAGGATGTGTCACTGCTGCACAAGTTTCTTGCTACTACGTCTGCAATGTACATGAAGGACCTTGAGGAAAAACCCAACAGCACAACCTTCGGAAATCTTGCTCAAGTGACTTAACAGGATAGTGCTGTTTAACAGAAAAAGGCAAAGAGAAGTTTCAAAAATGGAGCTCCAGGTTTTTACATCCCGGAATCGCACAGAGTTGGATCCTGACATCATGATCGGCCTAACTAAGTTTGAAAGGAAACTTGCAAAGCACTTTGACAGAGTTGAGATTCATGGTAAAAGGTCAAGAATGGTACCTGTGCTTCTCACACCTGACATGATTGCTGCAATGGAGCTCCTCGCAAAAGCCAGAAGTGAGTGTCAAGTCCGCACAGAGAGTGTACTTGTTAGTGTCAAGTCCGCACAGAGAGTGTACTTGTTAGTGTCAAGTCCGCACAGAGAGTGTACTTGTTAGTGTCAAGTCCGCACAGAGTGTGTACTTGTTTGCACGCCCAGGTGTCCTTTCCCATTACAGAGGCTCTGAC
>NW_024583457.1:79312-80819 GCF_018398535.1 Haplochromis burtoni
TCATGTTAGATGGGCTTAAGGGACAGCAGTATATACATTAGACAGAATGGTAGACACCATTCATTAATATGGTACTAAAAGATCTGGATACATTGAAGTCTGGCAAAATGCATAAATAAGCAATACAAAGGCAAATATTAAATATAAGGATTAGGAGGTCCACTTCTGTGAGATTAGGCACACAAGTTGAGAGGTAGTGCATGCAAGTAATGTGTTCCTAGGGAGATGCCTGAGTATTGATGAGTATTATTAGTAGATTATGTTCACATGTAAAATATTCATATCAAATGTAAAATTACACACTGCCCAATGCTGACTTTGCCTACAATGCAAACAAAAAAGCAAACAAACCAATTGCATGCATTAATTCTCATATTTCACTGTTACTTTTCAAAGGCTCAAGGACCAAGAATTCTGGGAACCAAAGCCGCACACTTTACTCAGCTTCCCTGGACAATATGGAGGTTTCTTCTGCCTCAATCACCCTGGACAGCAAAAACATCAGCAACACTGCACCAAGAAAGGGTAAAGGCACCCATATACAAAATGTTTTAAGTGAATATACTTGTTATCAATGGACATGTTTATTCTTTTCAGGCATGACACTATTAAGAGCTTTTATCATAATCCGTTTCATCTCCTTTGATTCCCAGCAGAACACAGCACTTCAAATGGTTCATCCCAAGCATCCTTAAGCAATATCTTTTCACTGCTAGGTGTGCTGTTGTGCACTGCCTGCAAACCAAACCAAAGTCTATGGCTGAAGATCAACACAGAGAGAGGGATTGTGACTTCATGCTGTACTCCAGATTAAATTACACCTCTAATTCTTCACATAGCCATTTTTAATTCCTTCAACCTAAGTGTGATGAATTGTGCTTATTGCTCCTTTAAAGTGCTCCAGTAGAAAGCAAGGTTTAAGAACATTTTCTATTCACATTATAAACTAGAATGTTTTCTCTCTTATCTTACATTCGCATTAAGATATTTTATTTTGTTTCCATTTATGACAGCTGGGAAGGCAAGGTGCAAGTGGACAAATGATGAAGTCAAGCTGCAAAGTACCTGGCAAAAAGGAATGTGACTCCTGCATCCAAGCAGAGCCGGCAGCTCTGAAAGGCAGAGACTGGGTTGCCGTAAAGTATTACATTCACAACAGGATCATAACATTGAAAAGAAAGATGAATAAATAAAATTATAAAATGCAGGTTCAGGAATGCTGCATCAGTTAAAATTAACTTTATTTTCATTTTATTTTTTTTTAATTTTTGACTTTATGTCTGTTGGGTTAGTAATGACTAAGTTACTCAGTCCTTTCTCCTGGTTTTTGCCATCATAAGTGTTGGGTCTGTGTTTCCACAAACCCCGCTAATTCTAGAGACTTATTCATCATGAAGAAAACAAGACAGTCGATCGATCCATTACTTGCACAAGGGAGGCCTCATCTGTGTCCAGCACGACAAAGAACCCCAAATGGTGGCCTCCTCTCGCTGCCTTTTATTGACAA
>NW_024583458.1:0-958 GCF_018398535.1 Haplochromis burtoni
TATATTTTATAACACTTTAAGAATATATGTAACAAATATAACCCTGCCTATGGAGTGACACATCACTGTCCAGTGTAGTGGTTTATGTGCAAGTTATGTACCATCAATACTGACACAAATACAAGAAAACAGCCTTTGAATAGCTGTTCACTGTAGTGACCCCATGAAAGGGTTAATATGAAAAGTGTGGTGAAGGGAGTTTCAGAGGATGGAAAGTAAATCTAGAATCAGGATCTGTGTCGGCTGCTCAGGATCCAGCTTAGTGTGTTTGTCTGATCCTGCAGCTCACAGGAAGTTGCTCCACCTACAGCAGCATAGATAAACTGTGCAGTGATATCTCTGCAGGCAGGACGTAGATGTGCTAACAGGAGAAAATGAATTCTGTTTTTCCCAGTATCTTTCTGTAAACTCTACATTGTTAATGATGACTGGTTTTAAAAATCTTCCAATGAGAGAAAAGCAGCCATAAATGTAGATCCTCTATATGTTGATCACGTCTCTGTGTCAGTATAAGACTTTAGTGCAGTCTGTCTCTGGTTCACTGCAGTCTTTGTCTCTGTTTTTCTGTCAGGTGCTCACATTGTCCAGCGGATGTACGGCTGTGAATGGGATGACGAAACAGGTGACGTGACTGGATATAACCAATACGCCTATGATGGAGAGGACTTCATAATCTTTGACCTGAAGACAGAGACATGGGTCGCTCCTGTACAACAGGCTGACAACACCAAAAAGAAGTTGGATCATGACAGTGCTCTGACTGCTCAGTATAAGAACTACCTCACCCAGGAGTGTCTTGAGTGGCTGAAGAAGTATGTGAACTATGGGAGGAGCTCTCTGATGAGGACAGGTAAAATCTATGAGCAGAATTAGATTAAAAGTTATGTCTCAGTTTATTACTTAATATGATATTAAATTAACCTTTTCATGCATGAATTATGAAAACCTCAATCAGGGC
>NW_024583458.1:1971-4913 GCF_018398535.1 Haplochromis burtoni
ACAGATACAGATGTGTGTTTCAGCTCTCTGGTGTGAACGAGGACATCGTCACCAGACTGGACAAATCAGAGATCAAGACCAATGAAGGTAAGACTGGTATCAGAGGAGAATAAACTTTATTTTAAAGATGGTGTTCCTTGTTGTTCCATCATTTTTCTGATTAGCTCCAATTTGTTAGGAAAAACAAGGAGATGAAAACTGGTTGTTAGTGTAGTGAAGTTACTTTGAAATATAATTGCATCACTAATACTACTGCTTGGCCCTGTTATGTTCTTCAGACTTTCTCAGACTCATTTTCATCATTACTTTCTGAGTTGCTGCTCCAAGGCTGAAAGAAAGATGATCTTTTAATTTCACTACTGTCTCTGCTGGGAAGTTCATCCTATTAAAACAAAAACCAAAATAATATATAATAAAAAAGTGATCCTAAGACCTGTACAGCTTAGATTTGAGGCTGATATTTTAACCTGTATGTTGTGTTTAACCATTTCATGCATGAATTATGACCTCAATCAGGATTTTTTTCTTATTTTTATTTATTTGTAGACATGAAAAAAAAGTTTTTGAACTTCGTTTTTTTAAACATTTACTTGTCAAAGAGGGTTTTGTCCAGTGGACAACATATGCTTTGACTTATGAATTTGATAAACAAATAAATAATATACACTGTGTAAAAACTATAACATAACAAAAAATTGTAATATATATTTTAAATATATTTTATAACACTTTAAGAATATATGTAACAAATATAACCCTGCCTATGGAGTGACACATCACTGTCCAGTGTAGTGGTTTATGTGCAAGTTTACCATCAATACTGACACAAATACAAGAAAACAGCCTTTGAATAGCTGTTCACTGTAGTGACCCCATGAAAGTGTTAATATGAAAAGTGTGGTGAAGGGAAACTGGCTTGTTTGTTATTATTTCTTATTTATGATTTTCTTTCTCAAACCTCAAAATATATTTTGTAATGTATTGTAAACCTCATTTCACTGGGTTAGTTTTTTTTTATCATGTTACTGCTGAAAATCAAGGGATTCCTATATTACACTCAATATCTCTGACATTTGTTTGATTTCTGTGATCTTCTTCAAATAATGAAATGTCTAAAGTAGTGTTAATGAAGAATCTGATAATTCATTGGTCCAGCAGCGAGATAAACAGTGTAAATGTTTTGGATTCAGGTCCTTCAGCATTCCCTATTCCTGCTGTTGTTGGTGGTGGTGTTGGCATAATGGTCATCCTGGGAGTCGCTGCTGTAGTCTACAAAAAGAAAGCAAACAATGGTGAGGAGAAAAAGATGTTGTCACACTTCACGATGACCATTTATAATTTCATAAAGTACTAATATTTAATAGTTTAGATGGCAAATAATTGATACATTGTTTTATGATCGATTTGTATTGTGTCCTTCAATAAGTTCTAAATAAATAACTAATATTGTTTCTTGTTTTCAGGATTCAAACCTGCAAACAGTAAGTATTTTAAATATCAAAGTTTATACTTTTACAGTTATTTGATTTCTTTTATATTTTCATTATTGTTGCTTCATTTAAGAATTTTGATATCACTTGAGAAATTTGACAGAAATCACAGTTTTTCCTTAAAATATCATTTTAATTTTATTTTTAGATTCAGACACTTCATCTTCATCATCTGATGGTTCAGACACTAAGAAAGTGAGTTCAACATCACATAAATACAGCACAAACCATGATTTCTCAAATTTGTTTTTCAGAAAAAAATATTTTAAAAGAGCAAGGGCAGATGTACTAAATATACACTAGTAGGAGTAGGGTAAAGCTCTGTGGATAATCTACTACCTAATGAGCTAATGAAAAAAATGACAGTTGCATTGTTGTAGTATTTCATTCCACTGTAAAAACCTGAAACCTGGGTGTAAGTGCTGTCCTCTACAATATGTAGAACAACATAAAACATTCAGATTCACCATTTGATCCTGATGCATCACTGTGTTAAAGAAATTCTTGTTGTTGTCTCGTGCCTGTGCATCACTTTTTTTTTGCTGCAGGCTCTCTAGGTACTAATTAAAGTCAGCATTAGATATTTTCAGAACAGATATTACTCTAACACATCTTCTGTAACTAAATCAAAAAGATCTCTGTTAAAATATGAAGTAAAAACAGAGTGACTGCACTGTATTTAATCAATATTTATTTCTGTCATTTTCTGACTTGACAGGTATCTGCTGAAGAGCGGAAAATGATCAACTCCACAGCATGAAAATAATTTGAGTCCACCGTAAAAAAAAACTAAATTAAAAAAAAAATTAGATATCAGATAATCTTTTTAAATTTATCTCCAGAAATATTTCTAATTAAATATTTTGTTTAATCCTCATTGGTAAAGTTAAACTGGGCACATGATTCAGTTCTCTCAATGGGTTTCTGAGACTTTGTCTGTGGTAGACATGAAGATAATATATAGAAAAAGCTGTTTTTCCTGTTTGTTAACCTTGTTAAAATTGATGTTGTTGAGTTAATACTCTCAACTTTTGTCACAGATAAGTAAAAAATACACAGCTCCACCACACAGCTCATGTAGAATATGAGTGTATCATAGCAGTTTGAATCTCTCTTTGGTGTGTAAATATTCTTAAAAGGGCGTGAGTTTAAATTAAATGTATTCTTCTCTTACAAATTACAATGTGTGTGTATATATCCTAAAATGATTTAAAATGACAGTGACATAATCTAGTCTATTAAGATAACTGTTTGAATTTTTCCCACCCCATTCCTCTCATAGTTATTTTATTGGCTTCTTTTGATATTTTTCCTTAAGATCTGTTAATCATAGTTTGTGTGCTGGGTTAGGATTATTTGATTCTTTGTTGTAGAAAGTATGACATTCCTATTTTGTTGCAACTTGGACAAATTAAGTTCTGATAAATAAAGTGCTTCCTAAACCCAGTTTGA
>NW_024583458.1:5278-6798 GCF_018398535.1 Haplochromis burtoni
GCACTGCCTGTAAATACACTTGGTGAAGATTTTTGTGAATAAACTGTCTCTGTTACAACACACTCCGGAGTCCTGCGAGTGGATCCTCAGAGCAACCCGTGACATATTTATATTTTTTCTGCCTAGTGTAAGAGAATAGTTGTGAGCTGTAAAAACTGTTAATTAGTTCCAACTTAAAAAAGGCAACGCTTTACAAGCATTTTTAGCAAGTTTGGTAACCCAATTAGTATTTTGAGTTGAAAAAATATAATATTGTGCATTTCACTGTTCACTAAAACATTAAGTAGTCAATGTCAAACACCCAAGAAATAAATTAAAAACATCAAAATATAAGAATATTAATTAAATATATAAGTCTTAAGTTTTTCTTTAAATACTTTTTAGTCCACGTTTTAAAACTATAAACTGCTTTAAATAATTTGCAATATCATCTAATGCTAACTAATTATTAAATCTAAAACATAAATGAGAAGTCAACAAAATTTGACATCACTGACACAGAACAAATATTCCAAAGATTGAAAAAAAGGCTGGCAACACCTGTTTCCACTCCAACTCTGAGAGAAATTGAATTTTTTTTAATGCTTTGAAAGTATTTTATGATTAAAAAAAACTCCACTATCATAACTATATCTCTAACTAATAGAATTAAGGTTGAAAATCTGCATTATTGTAATATGTTTGTGACTGTAAAACTTCACAATAGTGTGTTTTAGTGTGTATAAAACATAATATGACTTTGAAACAATTTACACACCAGAAATTATGAACTTCAGCTTAATATAAAACCTTCACATTAAAAACTAGTACAATCCCACTGATAAAGCTCTGACAACTGCATAGCATTCTTTTTTTTTCTTTTTCTTTTTTTTGTTGTTGTCCCGTTCGGATCTTTAGCCATCAGAATTGTTGTCTGAAGGCCAAGAAAGATGCCAAGTGGATTTACTTTACCAAGTGGATCATCATGTCCTTTCCATATTGGTCCTTGACCTTGATTGACCTTTATTGTAATTATGTATTTATTTTATTTTATTTTCGGTTGTTACAGATGGGACAGACATGACCGGGGGATAGGACAGGGAGAAAGAAAGAAAGAATGAAAGAAAAATAGAGGGGAGAAGAGATGGTGAGAAAAGTGTAAGAAAGAAGGAAAAACAAACAAAACACCTGGATCACCTGTATGGAGAAAAAAAAAACAGAAGAGAAAACAAACAAAAAAGAGCAAAATAATAAATACAACACCATCACAATAAACTTGCTAACAGTAGATACCAGTAGATACTAAATATTAAATGTTATTGTGCAGCACGCAAGATAGACAGCGCACAATGTGCTTTGAGGTAGCAGCACCACCAGAAAGGTGCAGTTTGTGTCTGTAAACACCTGTGTGCACACCTGTGTGGATCAGCACGCTTGTATTCAAAAGGTTTCTCCATGTAACGATCTGCTAGAGGACGCAGAGAGCCATAGCCCCGTCTCCCAGGGTATGAAGCAGGTATGGAGGAGATCCAGGCCCCAGA
>NW_024583458.1:7817-17872 GCF_018398535.1 Haplochromis burtoni
GCCAGAGGTGGGTTTGAATACACAGACCGTCCTCTGGATGCTGTATAACGTACCCACCCCCAAGGCCCTATATGTATGTGTTATGTGAGAGTGTGAGTAATGTGGATGTCTAGGTTGCAGAATAAACATAAAGTCATGTTCTTCTCTACACACAACTCTTGGCCTCCAGGGCATAAAACTTTAGACTTATAACCAAAATAATACCTATATGAGACACAGTTTATGATTCTAATGTTAGAGACCCTGCAACTGGCGTTTGGGCTGTGCAGGGGTCTCTCTCTTCTGGAAGATGATTGAATAAAAAGAAATATAAATGTTTTAATACACTATGAGTCGGTTTTCTCTGTTCTATCATGGGGACAAAAAAATTTAATAGTTTAATACCTGTCACTTCGGGCCTTAACTAGAACTGTGCCTGTGGTCTCCCATTTCCTCACTATGTTCCTCACAGTGGAAGCTAACAGCTGAAATCTCAGAGGTAGCTTTTTGTACACTTCCCCTAAACCATGATGTTGAACAATCCTTGTTTTCAGGTCATTTGAGAGTTGTTTTGAGGCTCCCATGTTGCCACTCTTCAGAGAAGATGCGAAGAGGAGAAAAACTTGCAATTGGCCGCCATAAATACTCTCTCTCATGATTGGATTCACCAAACAAACTTTGTGTTCCAATAATCGGTGCTAAAGGTATTTAAATCAATAAAACAATAAGGGTGCCCAAATTTATGCACCTGCCTAATTTTGTTTAAGTAACTATTGCACACTTTCTGTAAATCCTAAAAACTTCATTTCACTTCTCAAATATCATTGTGTTCTTATGCTGTATGATATATTTAACTGAAATTGCTGATCCAAACAACTTATGAAGAAAAATCATGGAAGTGATCAGGATGCCCAAACCTTTGCATACCACTGTATGTGACTGCTAAAAACAGGTTAGATCAGATGCTGATGTACATTCATTTTGCAGATCTGCCCTTTGTTCACTCTCTGTTGTGTTGAATGCTTCATCCACTTTACAAGTAGTTATAATATGTTTGTTCATTATCTGTTTATTTAAAACACCTTTCGTGGCTTTGTCCTTAAAAATAAGCAATTTGACAGAAATCACACCAGATATGATGAATCTCACATTTTATCTCAAAATATAAAGAACTCTGAAAATGTCTTGGGCTATCTGTCATTTTTTTTAAAAAATACTTTATTAGGAATAGGTGCAATGATTTATGGAAAAATGAACAAACATACAAACAAAAGTATAAATTCAGTATATGAGGCAAAAAGAGAGTCTGTATAATTCTAACAAGCTTGAAAGTGAACATTCGGTATGATCGTCTTTAACAAAGACTCTTGGGCAGCTTTCTTGTCATTTCCTTTGAGGTCTTCAGGAAGAGTTCTCCAGACTTTTTGAAGGATGTTCAAAACAAATTTTTCTGTTCTCTGTTACACAGAGACTATAGACCATAAACTAGAGACAGTTTTTTAGGCACACTGCACATTGTCACGGTCTGCAGAGGCAGGCCGTGCGGTGGTGTGTGTAATGGACCCAGGAGCGTACACAAGTGAGTAGACGGGAGTGAGTTTAACAGAAAGCGAGCCTTTAATATGACTGAAGACCAGGAATACAAACACAGCAGGGATAGCGTGGCTGAACTATAACTAAACTGGGAAAACTAATACTGTGACAAACTAAGAGAACTCTGAGACGAAGATGATCACAAAAGACTGATCGTGAAAACATGGGGGTGAGAACACAGACGACGCGACACAGACTACATGAAACACAGAGACTAAATACACAAGAGGGATGATCAGGGGAAGTGGCCACACATGGGAACACAGCTGACACAGATAAACATAACAAGACATGGCAGGAGTAAACAACACTGACGAAAGACTGTCAAAGTAAAACAGGAAGTACACAGAGGTGCAAACAGGAGGAGAGAGAGAGCACGGGCATAGTGGGCTGGGGAAACATGGAATAACCACGAAGGGAGACGAGGGCTCACAGATACACAGAGGGGCACACAGGGGGTAAAAGCCACGAATGGAAAACACTAAGGGAACAACACAACAGGGCAACTCAGGAAACATGGCCTAAATAGGGAACAAAATACAAACATACAAGAAAACTAAGAATACTGGGCCAACATGGCCCAGGACCATGACACACATGATGCTAAGATATTCTGAGATGTAAGTTTTCAGCTCATAGCGCTTTGGGAATAAGAAGAAACACTTTGAAAGACTTTCTAAAAGCCTGGAGAGTTATTGATAAAGACTAGTTAAAAATGAAAACAAAGTCTGGCTCTTTGAAAGGAAAATATAAAGAAATAAGAATAAGGGCGACTCAAGAATTTAACACAATATTGAAATTTCCTCCTAATTTTAAACTGTGTATCTGTCTCTTGTATAATTTTGTATTGTATAATAGAGTAGCTATTGTTCTTTACATTATTTACAAGGACAGTTCACCCTGCAAATTCACCCCAGGGTGAGACCATGCAGTGCTCAGAGAAACTACATGATAAAGAGTAAATAAAATAAAGAGCTATACAAATCTACAGGTATCATTTAGCATGTTACTGTACATGTTAAGGTTTATGAGTACAATTAGAGAAAGACTGAACAAATATGGTATGTTTGGTTAGTTGTTAGTTGTCAGGTGAAAGTCTCCTCCTCCTTTCTAAATTCCAGTGCAGATTAAGTTTTAAAGTTTCAACAGAAAATACCAAAGTGGAAATGTTTGGCCTTAATGCACAGCACCATGTTGAGGAACAAATAAATAAACACAGCATATCACTTGTCAACAGGGTGGTGGAGGAATGATGATGCGAGCTTGTTTTGCAGCCATGGGAACTAGACACGTTGCAGCACAACTATATGTTCACAACCACATCATGTCCAATTACGAACCACAATCTAACTTCTTTAGACTGTAGAAAGAAAAAAACACTGAACCAAGGAAAAACCATATAATTAAATCAGGTGATTTGAACAAGGAACCTCACAGTCAACAGTGCTGAGCACTGTACCTCTGTGCTTTCAAACTGGAAAATCACACAAATTTAATAATTTGTTTGTCTTTTGTCCGTGATTGTAAATGTGAGTTACCAGAAAAAGCAATCCATTTAAAAATAATCCTGATGGACATTTTTGACAGATATGCTGCAAGAAAAATGCTTTGGGTGGCAAACAGTAAGTCTTGGCCTTTGCCTACAGCAAATTATTGAGCTGATGTACAGATGGCATGTTACTGTTTTTGTGTTATTAGTTTTTCACAAAATTAAGTCAAATCTTTACATAGAGCTGTGATTTTAAGTCGTCATGGTCTTGAACGAGGGAATTTAAAATATATGGGCCTACTGTTCTACTGCATGTTAGCTGTAGTTATGCTGCAACAACACAGGATATAATCCAAGCAGCAATGATCCTCCTGTAAGAAGGAAAAACTCCACCTGCTGAGGTGACTGTCCAGCATTTGGCTTGAAAATATTCTCAAAAGAAGTGTTAGCTTTATGTGACTATGCCATGAGGAAAGCATGAATCAAGCTTTATGCTATAACTGCCTGTAGAACAGCTGAAGCTGTTCTTAGATTTTACTGGTCTGTGTACAATCATACAAATTTAGCATTGCCAGCAGATTGTTGTCAGGTTTGTTCCTGGTCGGTGCTGGTCTGCAGTGTAATGAAAAGTCAAACTATTATTATTTTGACTAGCTTTTATATAAGTATGAGTAAAATAGCTGTAATCTTTTAATATAAAGCCCAAAGTGATGTTAGTGCAAGTTACGGAGAGAAACAACATCATGGAGAATCAACAATCTGGTGCGTTATTAAAAAGAATGAATGCACTGACCAGCTCGTCAACATCAAAAGGCCTGAAAGACCGCAGAAGACAACTAAAGTGCATGAATGCAATAACCTCAAAACATCTAACAAAGCCAATAACACTTGATGAGTTAGGTAGATCATTGTCGTGGTCTGCAGTCTAGAGAACCATTAATGTAATTAATTAATGTAAATACAGAGGGTTTACAACAAGGTACAAAACACTAGTTTTACTCAAGAAAAGGAAGACTTTCCCAGAAAACATCTAAAACAGCGTGCACAGAAATGTAGAAAATAAAATAAATAAATCATTGGACAGATAAACTAATGGTTATACCAGAATGATGGGAAAGGAAAAGAGAAACGGCTCATGATCACAGCACATCATCTAACTAGTCGCCACTAGTGACAGATCACAGAAAAAATACTGAAGTGTAGACGTCTATACTCTGCTCAGTTCAGCTAAATGCTGCAAAGCCGATTGCGCCTCAATACAAACAGATAATAACACAATGCTGACACATATGCTACAGCTCCATGATTCCAAACTTGCATATATACTTTTTAGAATTGCCTTTTGTGTCCCCACCACTGCATTATATTTGTAACTCTTTTTACATTTTCTTCTCAGTCCTGTTAATATGCTGTGTTCATGTAAGCTTTACATCAAAGTGCACGCCTAAAACTTTAAAATGACAGATAGATAAAACAATATTTGCTTATATGTTTCCTGTTTAAATAAACTATTTAGTTTTATTTTCTATGGAGAGCTGAAATCCTCATGTAGTAGCCCATATTTGTACCTGCTTAACTGCTTCTTGCAGCTGCTTTTAAACAGTCTGCACACTTCCTCCTCTCTTACAGATGACTGTATCATTTGCAAAAGCTGACTTTCCTATATGCCTAGGAATTTGATCAAAGATATATTTAATCTTAATTAAAATTACTAATGGCTCAAACAGTCTTCCCTGAGGAGTTCCATTCTCAGTTATTAGATTGCGTACCATTTATACAAACTCTTATTCATCTTTTGTCTAGAAGGTCTCTGTCCCAATTAAATAATCTAGCTTTTACACCTATTTTTAAGTTTAATAAATAGTCACTATTTCCACAGCATATCATGTTTTATTTTCTATATCCAAAAACATTGCTGTCTATTTCTTTATTCACTGCTGCTTTCTCTTTTCTCCGATTCTAAGTCTTTGTGAGTTTTTAGTCGTTTTAGTCGTTTTCACCTCTTCTTCAGTTCTAACAACAAGAGGCAGCACATTTGCAGTCAGAGATGGCCCGTTTGTCAGCAGAGAGCTCTGCTGCCAGATGGAGGCAGTTTCATGATTTTAGTCTTCACTGAATAAAACTTGTTTGTCTTATAACAGCCACCGTACTAGCATTATGCATTTGGATTGGGAGGGGTAAGAAAACACAACTTAGTTGACTGAAACTTAGACAGTTAAAGACAAAGCTTACTTTTATATTCAGCAGTACTACAATCCCATTGCTAGATGGCGCCATCTGACAAACCAAACCCAGCAGCACATTCTGGAGAAAGCTAGTCCTGCAGCGGAGCTTAATGACAGTCTTTGATGTTTAGACATGTGCAGAATAAGTGCTTTAATCATGAAAAGTGGGATTATAACTTAAAGTAAGTTCATGTGAGTGGGTGGTAGCAAGTCATAAGAAAGACGTCAGATGAGGACAGAAATAACAGAAAGTCAACATTTTTATTTTGAATGCAAATACATAATATTCAGCCTGTAGCCCTTCGATTTAGACAATAATACTTAAATGTTGTTTTTATACGTCCAAAATTTAACATTGCTATTTTTTTTCTGATTTTAATTGTTGATCGTTTCATTATTTTATCACGTTGCAGAACGAGAAAGACATGAAGCTTTGACCTCTTGTCCCAAATCAGGTAGAATAGTTGCCAGTTGAATTTGTGGTGGATGAATAATTGTATCTCGATTGCTTGGGGAAGTTATTTGTATATGAATGTAAACATGAGCATAATTTAATTTACTTTTAAATTGTCATTAGTAAGAATGTGATTAAATAACTTCAGAAAATATGTGATAAGAACTGTGACACAAATATAACCTTCCGAATCAGTGGGTGACCTGCTCTACCTCCTGAGTTACAGCCAATAGGGCTGGGTATCGTCACTGATTTCTAGAATCGATTCAATTCCGATTCACAAGGTCCCGAATTGATCCACGATTCGATTTAATTCGATTCGATTCGATTTGAAATCTGGGAAATTTTGACAGTCAGAAATATTATAATTCAGATCAGTACATTTACATATTTTTGTATCTATAAAAAGGAAGCTGACACACGCAAGACTTTATCAAAGGTGTGAGCATCACAGCAGATGCCTTTGTGTCAAAGTAGCTGAAGATAAAACACAGAAAAACATGAAGGTGGTTTTCCTGGCCTGGGATTTTATAAAAATATTCTGCAGTACATCAAAAACGAAAGAAAACCATTAATCAACATATGAACATTACCTCTGAAGTTACAGCGGTTTTATTAGAGACACGGCTAAGCGTTTTGCATTTTGCATAATTTTAAAAAGTTTAAATTTGTTCAGTATTGAACAGCAGAAATTAGGTTTTCTTTTCGGAAGTAAGTAAAAGGAAAAAAAAACATCGCCGACAGCGCTGTAACACTTGTGCGTAACAAGCAAGCGAATAATGCAGAAAACAGATTTTTAGACGGAAACTGTTCTTGAAGTACAGAGAGAGAGAGAGAGAGCTGTGCATCGTGGTCAAAGCAAAACAGTAAAAGTCAGAGTGAATTCATGACGATGTTTATGTGAAGCATAGTTTGGATCTTCTTTTGCTGCTGGTTCGGTCAATATTGTTTGGAGAGAGATCAAACTAACAGCTTTAGAATCAGCGCATAAAGGGCGTGAACACAAAGCGCGGACCCGCCGACAGATCAGAATCAGCGAGCTGTCGGCTTTCAGCCCCGACCGTGAGAAAGGCGACATCTAACTGATTCTGATCCGCGGGGCGCTGTGTGTTTAAGTCTTTGTGCAGAATCCGTGTTCCTGCTCTCATTTACTGTCTTAGCTGTTTGGTGGTTGAAATTTTGTGAGATTTCACCTGAGATTCTGGCATTTCGGGCAAAATAAATTTATATTAAAAAATCGATTCAGGATTTTAATGAATCGATTTTACGTTATCCAAGCCAGAATCGATTTTAAAAACCCACCCCTAACCGCCACCCACTGGCAAAAATGAGTAAACCGTCACTAGGTTTTGTATAAAGTGTACACTCACAAACCTGTGAAATACCTGTGGATGTGAGAGTGTATGGTTTGCTCTTTCTCTCTCTCGGCGAGACCTGTTAGGGTGTACCTTATCGTGCGGACTCAGAGGCTGTAGTTTCATTTTGTGACAAAATTCAAACAATAAACGGCTGTATTAATTTTTTCTTCTTATAATGCGAGTATTGAATTGAAAATGAGGACGTTTATGATGCTGCTTCTTTACTGGACAGCGTCTCTGTCTGCAGGTAAGCTTCATAAAAATGAAACTGTTCTTTAGAGATAGTGTTGCTCTCAGGTGGCTCAGGTGTTACTGTAAACAGACTCTTGGCTTCCACATATTCAAGATTCAAGGTTTATTTTTATTTTGCAGTTTGTTTTTGTTGTTGTTGTTTTTTTTTTACAGAAGTACAAAGGCTTCAACAAAATGTTGCTTCTCACCAGCCTCTACGCTACAATGATCAGTAAAAGAAATAAAATACAGTAATAACAAATCTAAAATAAGGATTGTTAGTGCAAAGTCTTCAAGCATCCTGCTGGTTCTGCAGCTGATGCTCCGTCTCCTCTTTCCAGATGCTGGAGTGAGAACAGGCCGTGAGAGGGCTGGTTTGGGTCCCTGATGTTTGTTTGTAGCTGTTTGCAGAAAGCCTACAAACAGCTACAAACATCAAAACCTAAATGAGTGTTGGTTTACAAATTATTTTTGTTGAAATTAAATTTCTAATTGTAGAAGAAGAAAAATTTAAGCTGCTCATAATGTTTTATGGTGTAAGGTATAGAAGTGTAATATTAGCAAAAAGGGAAAGAAACAGTTGTAATCTGCACAATACTAAAAAAAATAAATAAATAATTTACTGGCAGCCTATGGTCAGGTTAATGCCATAATAAGGACTGTAAATCATTACTGATGCATCATGAAAGTATAACCAAATCAAAATGACCTACAAACAACAGTTTTTACAAAACAATATTGTAGTTACAAAATGTAAGTTTTTAATATAAGATGATCTGAAAAGATAAAACATTGATTCATAAATCTATTTTTGTATTTATAGAGGAGACATTACCCACATAGCAAAATTGGTATGGCCCGGATCTGTCCCACACAATGTGCTTACACGTGGCCCCAGATACCGCAAAGGATGACGGCGCTTTGGTGGCCAACACATGGGCCAGAGCGTTCTCACTCCCGAGGCGTAACATGTCGACGTTTTGTCGCATGGGCCAGCACAAGGCCAGTTGCAGACACACTGGTGGTCCTTTGCTGGCCCAGAAGAGTTTCTACTCTGGACCCAGATGTCAGCCTTATGTGTACCTTAATTAAGCCATGTAATAAAAACATGTGCATGATAGTGCAAAAGTAACATGACAAAACTCTGTTCAGACAGTGAATGAACAGATTCTTATACAACGCTTTTCACGTTCCCAGATTATTGAAAGTGCTCTATACAACATGTCACATTCACCCAACCACACACTTTCTCTAAACTGAGTGCTTCCTAACTACATTCACACTCTTGACAAGCAGACTGGAGGAGCCAGGGATAAAACCGCTAATCTTCTGAGCAGTAGGTGACCTGCTCTACCTCCTGAGTTACAGCCACCCACTGGCAAAAACGAGTAAACCGTCACTAGGTTTTGTATAAAGTGTACACTCACAAACCTGTGAAACCTGCATTTGGAACGTTGGCTACTACATTGCCAGACCTGACCCACATCTGGTTGACATACACCCTGCCATGACACCAGTCAGTCAGAAGTGCCAGCTTGATGCCGGATCCGGGCCAGACCCGTTTTCTGCGAGCCTGAGCCACATACACCAAACCACAATCGGGCCAGATGTGGCATGCCATCACATAAACAGTGCCATCTATGCCAGGCTTGGCCCATACCTGGATGACATACGTCGTATCATGCCAGAAGTCAGCCAGCAGTGCCGGCTTCACACCAGATCCGGGCCAGACCTGCTTGCTATGTGGGTATAGTTTTTTTATTTTGAAAATGTGCTGATTTTTAAAGCTGTTTCTCACTACATTAAATATTTCTTACAGTGACCCACTCTATGAAGTATTTCTACACTTGGGATTGTCACGGTTTGCCAGGGCAAGCCGTGGGGATGTGTGGGAAAGGAGGACCCAGAACGCTGGACTCTTCACTGCAAGCAGTGCGTTTATTTACAGTGCGAAAATGACAATAAATCCCCGTGCTCTCCCTTTACTCCCGTGTTGTGTCTTCTTCTTCTCCTCCTGAGGAAAACAATAGAGACAGCCATTAAAACACTTAATCCCAGCAGACATACACTCACTGACTTTTAAACTAAACTAGAAGACTGACGTGAAGTCTAACACAATAATCCCGCGTCGGTGGAAGCTCCATCGCTCTCCTAAATAGTTCCCCCGACGAGCCCAGATCAGCAGCAGGTGTGTGGCAAGGACTTCAGGTGCGGCCAGTCCTCAAGCAGGGCCACACCCACCAGGCCTGAAGGTGTCTGTAACTTGGCCACAGAAAACGCTACACACACATGCACACACACACCTGCCTACATACAAATGTGTACAGAACAGTAGCAGTGCAGACGACACACACATCATATAATAATAATAATAATAATAATAATAATAATAATAGCCAACACTGCTCACGAGTCCCCGAGTCCCCAGAGTCCATGACAGGGATGATTGATGAAGTTCAGATGATTCGTTATGACAGCAACACCAGCAGAGCTGAACCCAAACAGCAGTGGATGAACGATGCAGCAGATACACAGTACTGGGAGAGGAACACTGCGTTTTTCCCTCCATTAATAATTTAAAGCAGCGCTTCAACCAAACTGGAGGTTTTGTGTTGTTTTACTGACACATGCTGTCAATGTTTTGTTGTTTTTGTTTTTGCAGTACATTGAAAATTTGTCATTTAGATCACAGTCCGAACTCTTGTTTAGATGCTATTAACTTGCCT
>NW_024583458.1:18009-18907 GCF_018398535.1 Haplochromis burtoni
TGACCACAGTGGCTTAGTCTTGAACCAAATACTCAATTAGATGGTCAAAGGAAAATTAATCAACAGCAGGTTTGATGATTAAATCATGATGAAAGTATTTCATCCAACTAAACTCCAAATATTTACAGGTTCCTGTTTTTTCTACAATTTCTCAGTTAATCGATTAAACTGTCATGGACACTGGAAAGGATTGGACTCAAGAGTGTGAGACTCAAAGGTTCAGTGACATTGTGTTTATTTACAGTGAAGGCAAAACAGGATTACAAACAAAAGGAAGGATTGCTAGCTGTCCAGGGTGCCAGCACAAACAGATCCACAGATCTCTCTCTCCAGGGAAAACTCTCTTGGAAAGTCACTCAGACAAACTCAGGATTCCTGTGCTGTACTTCTGTCACCTTGTCAGTTACCTGTTAGTTACTGTTCTCAGTACTTTAACTTGTTTGTTTCCGTTCCTGTTGCCACCGATTTTCAGTCCACTTCAACAATTTCAGCAAATGTGTTTGTTTGTGAGAAGCTGCTAGGAACAAATTTCTCAAAAATACAATTTAAAATGAGTTGTCTCTTTGTTATGACACGATGCGGCTGGACCACGGGAGCAGAACACACAGACATGTTTTGGACACAGTCATATGCCCGATGGCGATTTTTTGTTTTTATGGGCCGATCGATTTTTGATTTTTTTTTTTTTTTTTGGAAGGGTATAAATAATGAAAGGTGTTGAATTGGCCAATTGGCCATGATCGACTCTGGGCTGGACCAATTACAGCCGAGGAGGTCGGATGCACCCTCCCCCTTGTTTAGCAATATCATAGACGAACTAAAGAAAATGGAGAACAAAAAAAGGAAAGGAGGTGCAGAAAAAATTAGGGCCAAAAAGAAACAAGCCCTTCAGGCAGAC
>NW_024583458.1:19929-21413 GCF_018398535.1 Haplochromis burtoni
ACACATGAATGTTGTTTGTGGCTCAAGATGACTTTATGTCATCCATAAGGGATGCATTTGACATATGTTTAACATATTATAGCCCAACAAGTTACTTATAGCACTTTAAATATGAGCAATCGCTTTTTGGCAAATACCGGAAATCAGTTTTTGGCAGACAATCACTTTTTGGCACAACACCGGCGGCCGCCTCGGGTCTCTCCTCCTCTTGCCTCCCCTTTCCCTTATCCACCTGCTGGCCTCCACCACTTGCTGATGTTGCTAAATCTGTGGAAGCTATGCCATAGCTACCGCCAAACAATTCAGTTATTTTTACACATTTGGCAGCATTTTTTGTCCCAGTCCAGCCCTGGACACAGTGCAGGGGGTTATACTTACAGTGACACAAACAACACAATTCTGGCGCCGTGAGGAAGTGCTCGAACGGTCTACGGAAAAAGGAGAGTAGAGATGAGTGCCAGTGTACGGGGAAGCAAAAGCGCTTACTTGTCACGACCTGATTACTAGCCCGGGCTGACGAGGAGCCGGTGTTCTGGGAATCCATCCTACCTCAGCATGTCTGCGCTGGTCTAGTCGACCCGCCATCTGCACCGGGAGGGGACAAGCATCGAAGGCGTTTGGAAAGGGAGGGGGGATGAGTGTCAGTGTATGTGTGTGCGTTTAAAATTAATACAAATCACTCCACTGAGAAACTTTACAAGGTTTTATCCACTGAATAGAAAATAAATTATACAGTGTATACGCGACATAACATGAACTAAACCTGTCATAACATAAACATTTATAAAGACCAGATGAAACTAACCTTCCCTTCGTGCTAAACTTGTTCATAAGAAGATATTTTACTTTCAGTTTCGTTGATTTCAGTGACGTTTACTCTCAGAGTAAATCCCTATTGGCTCTGATCGAGGCTAATGGTGACGTTTCTCCTGGTTCTCCATTTTAGCTTTTTCTGGACAAGCGAACGCATAAAGTCTGTTAAATGTTTGGCTTTTTATGGTCACAATGAAGGCCTTCATCTTCCTTCTTCTCCTGGAAATACAGAGGGCAGCGGCAGGTCAGTTTGACTGTTATATTTTTGTCTTGTTATATGTCAGATTTATTGAATTTGAAAGACAAATGGACGGACTGTTTGCTCCCCAGAAAGTTCCTGTACGCTAAACATTTGGTTGTAATGGATCCTAGTAGAAAATGTCAATGTTTAGAAACAATCGATTATATTATACAGGTAATTAAATCGTCTGTTTATCTCGTCAATGCCTAATAAGAAACATTAAAGTTTAGATGAAGGCAAAGATTAAAACAAGGCGACTTATGTCCAAAACTATTTGATGATTTCCGGGTTTAAACCGTTCGTGACGCATTTTTAAGCGTTGTGACTCTGCTGTGTTTCCAAACAGTCCAACAAATAAAACATCAGTGAGGAGGTCTGATGATAATCTGGTGACAATAATTAAAACGTTTATTTTAAAAACTAAGTACCA
>NW_024583458.1:47866-60137 GCF_018398535.1 Haplochromis burtoni
ATCACTGTGATTGTTACTTTCCACAATAATTAGTTGACACAACAAAACACACTTTTCAGCTTTTCATGCTTTTTGAAACTCTGCTTTTTGGAGATCTGTGATGTAAATTCTGTCTCTAAAGCACACAAAAAGGTTTGGACATTGTTCATAGTGCATGTTTGAGGTTCATTTTTCCAAAGAAATTGTTGGAGCTATTTATTCTTCAGTTTTGTTATTCTGAAATTTGTTGGGTTTGTTGTTGGTTTGTTTATATTTTTGGGTTGTTTACAAGTTTATTTGTAGGTTAATTTTTGCTTCATTTTTGTTTTGTTTTGTTGTTTATCTTGTTAAGTCAGCCAGGAAGAACTGTAAGGTATTTTATATATATATATATATAAATAAAGGGACTGGTATAGGACCAGAATGCACTGGGGTGGGCCTATGGTTTTTTACCAGAGCAGGAGGAGCAGTGGGGAGGAACAAAGATGGATCTTTATTATTGCTTTCCAAACTGGAAAAATAAACAATAAAATGCAACTTTCGAGTTTGATAGTTGGACTTCTTTTGCCTGCGTACAAAACATTACCACAGTGCAGCAGTGGCTTGTGAATTTTAAACTGTAGGATTTTGGTTGGACAAAGGGAATCCCCACTACAGAAATAATTAACACAGTTCAGCGGCTACATACTGAACTTGAAGGATAAAAGCAAAGTATCAATCCAGTCATGCTAGTATTGATCCGTAACCAATACTAGTGTTGGTATCAATACTATCGATATTTGGATCGATTCGCCCACCTCTCTCAGTGACAGCTGTGAGCGTTTTCTTGACTCATGCAGGGCCTCCCCATGTTTCTCCTCCACTTAATCTACACTCCAATCAAAGGAGTGCAGACAACACCAGCTCATCCCACATTCACTTTGTTGCCGCCTATAAGGAGGTGTTTTTGCGAGATTAGATTAACGTCACATGATCATATTAAACAGAGACACGTCTAGAAAAACCTCAGGACAGTCTGGTGTTTAGTTTCTCACACGAAGGATTTTGTTGGACTGATGACGGCTGCAGAGTTTCAGAGGATGGAAAGTAAATCTAGAATCAGGATCTGTGTCGGCTGCTCAGGATCCAGCTTAGCGTGTTTGTCTGATCCTGCAGCTCACAGGAAGTTGCTCCACCTACAGCAGCATAGATAAACTGTGCATTGATGTCTCTGCAGGCAGGACGTAGATGTGCTAATGGGAGAAAATGAATTCTGTTTTTTCCCAGTGTCTTTCTGTAAAAACTACATTGTTAATGATGACTGGTTTTAAAAATCTTCCACTGAGACAAAAGCAGCCATAAATCTATATGTTGATCACGTCTCTGTGTCAGTGTAAGACTTTAGTACAGTCTCTCTCTGGTTCACTGCAGTCTTTGTCTCTGTGTTTCTGTCAGGTTTTCACGTTGTCCAGTGGATGTACGGCTGTGAATGGGATGAAGAAACAGATAAAGTGAATGGATATCAGCAGTTTGGTTATGATGGAGAGGATTTCATAATCTTTGACCTGAAGGAACAGACGTGGGTCACTGCAAAACAACAGGCTGTCATCACCAAACAGAAGTGGGATCATGACTGGGCTCTGACTACTCAGAAAAAGAACTACCTCACCCAGATTTGTCCTGAGGGGTTGAAGAAGTATGTGAACTATGGGAGGAGCTCTCTGATGAAAACAGGTAAAATCTATGCCCAGAATTAGATTGTTAA
Source organism: Haplochromis burtoni (assembly GCF_018398535.1). NCBI lineage: Eukaryota > Metazoa > Chordata > Actinopteri > Cichliformes > Cichlidae > Haplochromis > Haplochromis burtoni. The sequence continues at coordinate 49,590 of NW_024583458.1, forward strand.
CCAAAAGTTATATGTGTCACAATCTGGTAGAAGGAACTCTGGCGCAGAGCGGTTGACGTCTCCAAAAACAGTATATTTACAGCACCAGTGCACGATATATACAGTGAAGGGAATCCAAACTCCAGGGAATCACGGGGTAGCTCTCTCACACTCGCTCACTTCTTCGTGCCCACACTCACACACGTTCACACTGCAGGGAGGTCACAGGTCCGGGGAGGAAAGTCTATAGTAGAAGAAAAGGGAAGTCACACACCAATCACTGTGAGAAACACTAACGTCTGTAGTACAATCATCCAGCGACGAGAGGATCTGTGTTCCAGCCTCAAATAGTGCTCCAGGTGATGACAGGTGACTGTTGTCAGGTGTGTGGGCCAAGGGCGGGAGCCCACAGTGAGCTCTGCCCAGGCAGAGAGAGAGAGAGAGGGCCAAAACAGCACATGTAGCCTTGTGGGGCCGGCCGGGCAGGCACGGAGACCCCGACTTATGAATTTGACAAATGAATAATTAATATACACTGTGTAAAAACGATAACATAACAAAAATATATTTTTTAAATATATTTTAAAAATATTTTATAACAGTATAACAATATATGTAACAACTATAACAACTATAACCCTGCAAGGCATGGAGTGACTCATCAGTGTCCAATGTAGTGGTTTATGTGCAAGTTTACCATCAACACTGACACAAATACAAGAAAACAGCCTTTGAATAGTTGTCCACTGTAGTGACCACTATGCGTGAAAGGGTTAATATAATTGCACTTTGCGTGGCCTTTTGACACATTTTTTAAATTTAATATAATTTTATAAACTACATCACATCAAAAGAAATTGGTATGGTTTTAATAATAATAATAATAATAATAATAATAATCTTTTAAAGTTGCTCCTGGTCGCCACAGCAGATCATCTTCCACAGTTTTAGCTCTGATATACTCATTTCTAATCCTTCTCACTCCTTATGATAATTTTAATATCATCAGTTCTGTCTCCTGTATTTGTCTCAGTGCCACCATCCTCAGATATTAAATCACAGCAGGTCTCACTGCCATCTTGTAAACCTTCCTTTCCACTCTTGATCGTCTCCATCCACTCCACCTTGTCTACACTCTCTTCTTCACGTCTCGTCTGCACTATGCACCTCTCCAGCTCAAATAAAAGTAATAGTAATAATACAGAAAGAATAAACTGTTTGTCTTTACTCCACAGATGTCCCCAAAGTGTCTCTCCTCCAGAAGTCTTCCTCCTCTCCAGTCACCTGCCACGCTACAGGTTTCTATCCTAACAGAGCCGAGATGTTCTGGAGAAAAGATGGAGTGGAGTTTCATGAGGGTGTGAACAAAGGAGAGATTCTCACCAACAATGACGGGACCTTCCAGATGAGTGTTGACCTGGATGTCTCATCAGTCACACCTGAAGACTGGGACAGATACAGATGTGTGTTTCAGCTCTCTGGTGTGAACGAGGACATCGTCACCAGACTGGACAAATCAGAGATCAGGACCAATGAAGGTGAGTCTGGAATCAGAAGTGATTAAAGTGAAAAATATCAATTTTAAGAGTCCTGCAGTTCATGTGGTTTTATCTGTTAAGTTCCTCTTCAGTCTGTAACACTGATATATTATACAAACATACATGGATCATCGTGTGAGTTCTTCCTTACTTCCTAAAAATATTTTTCCCCATTAAATGTTTTGAAAATGCTGTAAAGCAGATATTTTTTATCTAGCATAGCTCTTTATTAATAATAATAATAATAATAATGGATTGGATTTATATAGCGCTTTATTGCTGTCCATTCACTGTTTACTGAGCTTTGATGAATACAGATCCTCATCAACATGCTTTTTTTGTTGAGCTTTGTATTGAAATATTTCTTTACTTTGTGCTTATAGAGACAAAGTTTGCAAGCCTGTGATATGCTAAAGTGGATTCTGTGTTTGTCGTGCAGCTGCTGGTCTTTTATTTTCTTAATATTTTTTCCATTATTTTTATCTAGGTGAAACTGATTATTCTCTTTACTGCCTCAGTTTGATTTGTTTGTTGTTGTTGATCTACAGGAAATAATCTCACCATCATCATCGCCATTTTTGCTGTGGTTCTTGTCCTCGGCGCTGTGACTGGATTCATTGTCTACAAAAAGAAAACAAGTGAGAGAAAAACAAAAAAAATCATTTTTAGTTAATGCTCTTATACAAAAGTGTATAAGCAGCACAGACACAGTGTCATGGAAATATGAATTACATTATAATACAACAAAAGAAATGCATGAAATATTATAACTATGAGAGTTTAAATTATCTTTATTTTCTCTTTTATTTCAGGCAAATGCTTCTTACAGCCTCGTGAGTAAAACTAGTGTCTGTTTTCTCTTATATCTTAAACATTCTGTAGATCACAAAGTATTTTTCTGTATTTTATGGTAAATAACTTTTTCAGGTTTCTGAACAAGTGTCAGTTCAGACAGGATGTGGACTAACAATGTGTTTCTGAACTTTTACAGCTATGAAGGATCCTGCGGTTACGGCGCCACTGAATCCTGCTCCAACAGTCTAAATGACAAACAACCTTCCACACAGTGAGTTACTTCACTTTAAACAAAGCTGTTAAACCGTTTCGTTATTTCTGTAAACTGCTGCAACACATTGTAGCTGCACCAACACTTTCAGTTACTTTTCATCAAAAGTGTCTAAAAGTCAAATTATAGTAAGTTATATTATTAAAAGCACTTGCACACAAACACTTTTTTCTGAAAAATTCACATCTGTTTGTCAGTTAAACTTTAAAGTTTTATCAAGTACAAACGGTGACAACACAACATTAATGAACTATTTATTAACTAATGTATAATAAAACTGTGCCAGATTAAAACAAATGTTTATGCTCACAAAGTTTTCTAATCAAATATTTGACTGAACCAGAGTTCTTTTATGTGTAAATGATTTTTATCAGTAAATATGTAGCAGATATTTATTCTAAATCACTGTTTTAACAAAATCTTAATGTTGTTTAATTTTTGTCTGCAGGTTTATGGAGATATATTGCATTCGGGCCAACACTCCCTTCTCCACTTCAGCAGCAAGCAGGCACACCGAGGGCTCTCGCGCTCACTTTTCACGTTTCGAAAAAACCTCAGTGCAAATTATAAGTCTGTATCATGATGTCCGGTGTTTTCATGTTTGTTAAATAAATGGTAAATGGCCTGTATTTGTATAGCACTTTACTAGTCCCTAAGGACCCCAAAGCGCTTTACACTACATTCAGTCATTCACCCATTCACACACATTGTTGTTTTGTTTTTATTTAGTTTTATTTTGCGAGTTGGTCATTAGATGCTGCTCCAGCCAGCCAGAGAATCCCCCGCTGCGCTGCCCTCTCCTCCCTGTGCCACAAGCAGCACGCGCACCTCGCAAACGGAGGAAGCCCTTACTCCCAGCAAATGGGCGATAGAAAACTGATCGGTGCCTATGCCATTCCCAATATGCGGTGGCAGATGTCGGGGCAGCATGAGTACGAGCAATTTTAATTTTTTAATTTTTTATTTTTTTTTGCCGATGCCCCACCATTATGCCGCCCCGGACAACCGCCCGTGTCGCCCGTATCAAAAACCGCTACTGCTCAGTGATAAAGGAATCATAATAATATATTTCTAAATCTAAATCTTGTACGTTAAATTTGATTTAAAAGACAAACTTGTGTTGAATTCCAGGAGACCTTAAAAGATTTTACTTCATATCTGATTTATTTCTTAATTAATGAAGATTATGTTTATTCTCTGTTTGATTTAAGATATGTTTTGAGTGTTTTTGATTTTAGAGTTTAGTTCATGTTGAGATTCTGGAGGGTTGTGTGGGTTATGTTTTTAACACATTGGTGGGTTTGTTTCTGTTTATATATCAGTAAAACTGCATTGCTCTTTCTCTCCTTTTTGTACTTTTGCTTTTCAATAAAGTCCCAAATAATCCAAATTTCTGTGACTTTTTCAAAAATAAAATGTACACTTGGCTAAAGTTTCATGAATCCAGCCCAAATATTAATGGATTAGCAACAATTTAACTTGATAGTAGCTCAGTAAGCTTAGGTGTAATGATGCCAGCTCCAGACCATTAAGTGTCCTTGTGACAAAAGTATTGTGTGTGTGTTGTATTGTGGTTCGATGTTTGCTTTTGTGGATGTTTATTTTTTTCATTTGGTTTACCAACACGAGACTTGACAATTTGCATATGATGAAGTAACTGACCTCACAGCCCATTGTTCATTCAGTGGACTGGTTTCAGCTATTGTGCAAATGCACTGTTTATAAGATTGGGGAAACCTGCAGTCAGCTGAGACTGAAGAAATCACCTGGATGAGTGACGAAATGTTTCTCCCACTGAAAACTACGTCCAGATGAACAGAATCAACCTTTTGGGAACACCACACTTTATAGACTTGTGCTATTACAGAATGGTCGCCTGAATCAGGTAGAGTATAAAAGGAAGCCAGCTGCTTTTAGAGGGGTTGGGTTCTTTGGCGTGTGTTGGCACGTAAACTCATACTTTATTTAATAAAGACTACCAGTTGATGGCAAAATTGAATTCCAGTCTCATGCCATTTTGTTTGAACTGACACATGACGGCCAGCCAGCTTGACGGAGTTTAAAAGAACTGTTAGTGCAGAGATTTTGAAATAATGTTTGCCAAACATTAATAATCAAGGCTTCTTAAAACCAAATGGTGTTACATCTATAGCCACTGTTTGGTGTTTTAACAGTGTAAGGCTTGAGATGCTCTCAGCCACATGTCTCAGATTATTTTAGTTGCTGATAGTTTAGCAGAAAATCTACACTGAACCCTTCAAGCTAGTAGATCCACAGTATGAATAAATATGATTGTAAACAAAAAGCAAACTGATAACAATTTAATGATTCAGATTTAGTCCTGTGAAGTTTACATATATATCACATATATAATTCATTCAGAAACAGACTTTGCACATTCAAAACATGAGAGGACAATAAGTGCTGCGAAATTATTTATATTTTGAGCTAAATGCTCCTTCATCCTACAAGAAAAACTAATTTCCATGTGCTCTGAACTCCAACGTGAGATTTAAAAGGTGTTTCTTTCAAAAATGGTAGTATTATGTTTAATGTTAGTAAAACTGTCAGGTTAGATTAGTATGTGTTTCTGAGTTTAAGGCTGAGGTCCAGGAGAAACTAAATCCAAAAGCTGAATGACAAAAAAAACAACCCTGAGCTGCACCAAAGCTTTAAAAAATCATTCTTAAAGCACTGGAAAAAGACTTTACTGATATTTTTAGTCTCTGTAAACTCTAAATTGTTCTGGCTAACAAAATCTTTTGCACCAAAAAAGCAGCTATATTAGAAATTAAAACATTTATTATAATCAAATGTATTTATTTGTACTCTGAAAGAAACTTTTTAAAATTATTTAAGAAAAAGTTTCTGTATATAAATCTACATTATGCTTAAATGTTGAAGTATCCAAAGATGATGACCTTTCCTGGAACAATATTTTAATATTTAAGGAAAATAAACTGTAAAAATTTACAAAATTAGAAAGTACTTTATATTCTGAGGTCTCATTTCTCATCTCACATGACTTAATTCAAACACTTTTCATCCACAATGTCAGGAAGTGTAATAATGTGTCAGTGCTTACTGACAAAACTCTCTGTAAAACCACTTGGTCAGTTCTGATTGGACAGGATTTTTCAGCCTGAGGTCACTATAAAAAAAGCAAAATCTGTGTCTGCGTTAGTACTACATGTAGAGCTCGCTTCTTGGTTTAACTCCATCTCATCCCAGTGTATTTCTCAGATGGAGTTAAACTGGGATTAATAAAAAATCAAACAAACAATACATGTAAATACCTGATTTTGCTGGCTGTCTAAGTTTATCTGTGGTAAAGATGTGATATTAGCTGTTAGTACAGTGGTATGCAAAAGTTTGGGCACCCCTGATAATTTCCATGATTTTTCTTCATAAATCATTGGTTGTTTGGATCAGCAATTTCAGTTAAATATATCATACAGCAGACAAACATAATTATATTTGAGAAGTGAAAAGAAGTTTATAGGATTTACAGAAAGTGTGCAATAGTTACTTAAACAAAATTGGGCAGGTGCATAAATTTGGGCACCCCAACAGAAATATTACATCAATATTAGGTAGATCCTCCTTTTGCAGAAATAACAGCCTCTAAATGCTTCCTACAGCTTCCAATGAGAGTCTGGATTCTACAAAACATCTCCAGTTCAGTCAGGTTTGATGGTTTCCCAGCATAGACAATCAGCTTTAACTCACACAATAGATTTTCAATAATATTCAGGTGTGGGGACTGAGATGGCCGTTCCAGAACATTGTACTTGTTCCTCTGCATGAATGCCTTAGTAGACTTTGAGCAGTGTTTAGGGTCGTTGTCTTGTTGAAATATCCAGCCCCGGCCAAACTTCAACTTTGTGACTGATTCTTGAACATTGTTCTCAAGAATCTGCTGATACTGACTGGAATCCATGCGACCCTCAACTTTAACAAGATTCCCAGTCCCTGCACTGGCCACACAGCCCCACAGCATGATGGAACCGTCACCACATTTTACTGTGGGTAGCTGGTGTTTCTCTTGGGATGCTGTGTTCTGTTTCCGCCATGCATACCGCCTCTTGTTATGTCTAAATAACTCAATTTTAGTTTCATCAGTCCACAGCACCTTATTCCAAAACGAAGCTGGCTTGTCCAAATGTGCTTTAGCAAACCTCAAACGACTCTGTTTGTGGCATGTGCACAGAAAAGGCTTCTTCTGCATTACTCTCCCATAACAGCATCTCCTTGTGCAAAGTGCGCTTAATAGTTGAACGATGCACAGTGACACCATCTGCAGCAAGATGATGTTGCAGGACTTTGGAGCTGGTCTGTGGGTTGACTGTGACTTTTCTCACCATCCTTTGCCTCTGCTTATCTAAGATTTTACTTGACCTGTCACTTCGGGCCTTGACTAGAACTGTGCCTGTGGTCTCCCATTTCCTCACTATGTTCCTCACAGTGGAAGCTAACAACTGAAATCTCAGAGATAGTTTTTTGTATACTTCTCCTAAACCATGATGTTGAACAATCCTTGTTTTCAGGTCATTTGAGAGTTGTTTTGAGGCTCTTCAGAGAAGATGCAAAGAGGAGAAAAACTTGCAATGGGCAGTCATAATTACCCTCTCTCATGATTGGATTCACCTGTGTATGTAGGTCAAGGGTCAATAAGCTTACCAAACAAACTATGTGTTCCAATAATCAGTGCTAAAGGTCAATCAATAAAACAATAAGGGTTCCCAAATTTATGAACCTGCCTAATTCTGTTTAAGTAACTATTGCACACTTTCTGTAAACCCTAAAAACTTCATTTCACTTCTCAAATATCATTGTGTTCTTATGCTGTATGATATATTTAACTGAAATTGCTGATCCAAACAACCAAAGATTTATGAAGAAAAATCATGGAAGTGATCAGGGATAACCAAACCTTTGCATACCACTGTATGTGACTGTCCTGGATTTCACTCTGTGTCCCACAGAGACCAGTTGTGAATAGGATGGTGCGAGTGAAGAACTTAACAGTTATGATCAGTCTATGACAGAGAAGACTATATCACTACATGCAAATACTAATAACTCAAGAACAGCAGGCCTTTGAAACTAAAACGAAGAGTGACAGTAACAAAGCTTTGTTGGAGCAGCTACTTCACCCATGAGTGGCTAAAGTATTTGGAACATGTGAGGAGTTATCTGCTAAAAATAGGTTAGATCAGATGCTGATGTACATTCATTTTGCAGATCTGCTTCATCCACTTTACAAGTACTTATAATATGTTAGTTCATTATCTGTTTTTTTAAAACACCTTTCGTGGCTTTGTCCTTAAAATAAGCAATTTGACAGAAATCACACCAGATATGATGAATCTCACATTTTATCTCAAAATATAAAGAACTCTGCAAATGTCTTGAGCTATCTGTCATTTTTAAAAAAACAAAAAACAACTTTATTAGAAATAGGTTCAAAGAGAGTCTGTATAATTCTAACAAGCTTGAAAGTGAACATTCGGTATGATCGTCTTTAACAAAGACTCCTGGGCAGCTTTCTTGTCATTTCCTTCATGAGGTCTTCAGGAAGAGTTCTCCAGACTTCTTGAAGGATGTTCAAAGCTGATTTTTCTGTTCTCTGTGAAGATATTACACAGAGACTATAGACCATAAACTATAGACAGTTTTTTAGGCACACTGCACATGATGCTAAGATATTCTGAGATGTAAGTTTTCAGCTCATAGCTCTTTGGGAATAAGAAGAAACACTTTGAAAGACTTTCTAAAAGCCTGGCGAGTTATTGATAAAGACTAGTTAAAAATGAAAACAAAGTCTGGCTCTTTGAAAGGAAAATATAAAGAAATAAGAATAAGGGGCGACTCAAGAATTTAACATAATATTGAAATTTCCTCCTAACTTTAAACTGTGTATCTGTCTCTTGTATAATTTTGTATTGTATAATAGAGTAGCTATTGTTCTTTACATTATTTACAAGGACAGTTCACCCTGCAAATTCACCCCAGGGTGAGACCATGCATGTTAGTTAGACCATGTTAGTTTGATCAGCTTGCATCCTTAATATACTGGCTACTTATTCTAGACAATATATAGAAAACTTCATGTGTATGACATATGGCTAAGAAACCACCTGCGAGCAATATTTTCAAATTGTTGAAGAAAACGCAAAATAATTCAAGGATGAGAAAAAGTGAGATGAGAAAAATTAACCCCAGCAAGAAACATGAAGAGCAGATGCTGCAACAACGCAGGATATAATCCAAGCAGCAATGATCCTCCTGTAAGTAGGAAAAACTCCACCTGCTGAGGTGACTGTCCAGCGTTTGGCTTGAAAATATTCTCAAAAGAAGTGTTAGCTTTATGTGACTATGCCATGAGGAAAGCATGAATCAAGCTTTATGCTATAACTGCCTGTAGAACAGCTGAAGCTGTTCTTAGATTTTACTGGTCTGTGTACAATCATACAAATTTAGCATTGCCAGCAGATTGTTGTCAGGTTTGTTCCTGGTCGGTGCTGGTCTGCAGTGTAATGAAAAGTCAAACTATTATTATTTTGAATAGCTTTTATATAAAGACCAACACAAAGTGGTGCACACGTGAGAAGTGGAACGAAAATCGTACATGATTCCAAACATTTTTTACAAATAAATAACTGCAAAGTGGGGTCATTTTTAGAGAGAGATCCTGCCCAACAATGATGGACCCTCCAGATTTCTGCTGATCTGGATCTTTCATCAGTCAAACCTGAGGACTGGAGGAGCTACGATTGTGTGTTTCAGCTCTGTGGTGTGAATAAGGACATCATCACCAGACTGGACAGAGCAGTGATCAGAACCAATGAAGGTCAGTCTGCACTCAGAAGTGATGAAGGTCAGAAGCACACATTTAGTTTACTGTAATATAATAGTGCATAGTAAAGGGCAGTTCATGCAGTTTCATGTGTTAAAAATAGAACAATTTTGTCAGTTTATTTCACACTTAAAGTCTAGACTGGGACATGTTTCCCATCTTGAAATAATAATGTGAACCTGCTGAAAATAAAAGTGAGTTGTATTTCCAAACTAAGAACATAAAAGGAATTTAAGACTCTTTACCAAACACTAATGCTTTTTTAGTCCAGTTATTGTGTAATTTCTATGCCCATTTCCCTTTTTTAAAAATGGCTTCCCTTCCACTGACACTATTTCTTCTGAGGCTTCGGTAAACAGTAAATGGATCAACTGAAGGTCCAGGTTAGTCTCTCTGGTCCTGTGTCAATTCTTTGCTACATTCTTTTCAATTTTTCTAAGGACATGACTTTTAACTTGATCGAAACAAATAATGTTGTTATTTACTGGATCTTTGCTGCTTTTCTGATATAAACTCTAAATACTTGCCACCTTCATTTAGGCTTTGACTGTTTCCTCCTGGCACTGCAGCATTTTTGCCCAAATTCTTAAGTATACACGTTTTTCATCACTATGTGTTTTCCTTTTGTCCATCTACCCCAATATTTTAGAAATAAATTTGTTTCTTTTTTGCTTTGGTTTATGTATTTGACAGCTTTATTGACTTTTCAGCTACCTAAGACATATTATAAGCTTATGAAACTGTTGAAAACATATTACACCTGCATCTGAAACCTATGAGTATGTTCTAGTTTAAGAGTCAGCAGTATCTGATCTGATTTGATTTGATATACCTTTATTAGTCCCACAAGGGGAAATTTCATAAGGCTGAAGAGAGAGATTTCTTCAGCTACAAATGACAAGCAGAGATTGTGAAACAAGATAAATTGCTGATTCCTTACACATTACAATATCCACCCATGTACCTGATCCAGTATATATATTATGATATATATAATACCCATATGAAGCCTGAAGGTTTCATTATTTTACCCGTAAAATAAATTAACAATCAAGCAAATAAATAAACACTTTAGTTTCACTTTGAGTCACAGCTTCAGGGGATAT
>NW_024583458.1:60885-68389 GCF_018398535.1 Haplochromis burtoni
TTTGCTCAAGGAGAATTCTGATTGGCTCTGAAGACGGCAGATGTTCACGCCTCTTACATTCTTCTTACTTGAGTCATAACTGCCGAGCTCGGTGCAGACGAAATACACAGTTTCATCGCTGCAACCCAGAATGAAAACACTCATTTTTCTCGTTGTCTTGGGAACATACAACACAGCAGCAGGTAAACAAGCTCAGTCTGTGTGTCTTATGGCTCTGAATCCGCGGTGCTTTCAAAGTTTTCATGTTTACTTTCAGAAAACCCTTCGCAGAGCACAGCGACGTAATAGTATAGATCGCTGTGGGTCGTGGTATCCGGTACATACCAGAGATGCGTCTTTGCTCATTAGCACGAGGTCGTTGCTGCTTTTCCTCCTCTCTCTGTGAGATCCGCGGAGAGGCGTTAAGTAGCGCTGATGTAGTTTGCTCATCTGCAAGATGTCGGGATGACAGTACTGACCTGTCTCTGTGTTTAGCGACTTCCTGCGACTCTCTGTGTGATGAAGTCTAATGTATCCAAAACGTAGCATACATTCCTATCTCTTACAAGTTCAGTGTTTATTGTCATACGCACAGTAAAGAAACATGTTCCCCGCACAATTCAATTCTCCACAGATGCCAGTAAACCCAGTTATAGAAACAGATATGAAAGATGATATAGTAGGAGGAAAAACAGTTATCGAGTTTCCACCTGACTCCAAATTACAGCTCTCATCCTAATTACCACAAATAAGCATTAAACAGCAAAACAACCACCAGGGGAAGTGAATCTGGTCCATGAGCACCAGGGTCGTCACACTACAACAGAAAAGGAATCCCCAGATGTGCTCCAACCTAATTTTTTACATACCTGTGACCACCTCGGCCATCTGCAACCAAAAAGAAAATGCCTGGAGCAACCCCTCATAATCAGGTTTTGATTAGGGAACTAGGACAAATTTAGATGATTCCTTACATGCTGATCAGCGTGTTAGCTGCAGTGTTTTAGTAACACCTTTAAAACCTATGGCGTAACTGGGTCTGCTGTTCCACAATCCAGTCATGAGTGCTGCCGCCCACAGGCTCATGAATCCTTCGTAAAAGGCAATTGATCTAAAAATCAAGAAAAACGGTGACTTATCAGTCGACTGATGTGGTAACCTGTGGTAGAAAACAGGGACAGTCTCTTTTCTCTGTGGAAGGAAGGGTGCATAGTACACTGTGCACAGTGTGATTAAATTCCTCACACTGACCATTACCAACTGGATGGTGAGGGATGGTGTGACTTTCTCAATGCCACACTTTTGGCAAAGTTGCTGAAACAGGTTGTTCTCAAAATGTCTGCCTTGGTGTGGAAACAGCTCCCAACTTGGATCCAGGATCCAGATACCTGTCTAATCCTACTTTAGTTATGCAGCAATAGGGTTAAGCTGCTGGGTGCTTCCTATGATGCACTGAGTGTTTCTTCTTCACTTATCTCTTTTCACTCTATGTATTTATACACCTCTCTACATTTATTATCAGTTATTATTAATCTCTGGATCTCTTCCACAGCACTCCTTTGTCCTGTCTCCCTTCCTTCACCCGCAACCGGTCACTGTGGATGGCCAACTGTCCTTGAGCCTTATCAGTAGAACATCAGTCAGTGATCATAGGATAATAAAGGTGGAGGGGAAATGAAAGAAGTCAAACCCAGATTTATGTTTGTTTTAAACTTCACACCCTTTTTTGTAAAGGCATCTGCTGGTTCATACTGGTTCCACAGTCTCCACTGGTGGATGACTTGGGACGCTTGCTCTGTAGCTAAATAGAGAGAAATGAGGAGACAACTGACTGACACCTCAGTTGAGTCTCAGTTGACTTAGAGATCTAAAGTGACCTACAAAATCTCTCAGATTCACCTGTTGGTGTTAGTGTGGCTATCCTCTGGATGTTTTCACTTAATTTTAATGATAATCTCTATCAGTTTTATTTTATTTTTTTATTCCACTTGTTTTCCACTGAATTACTGGTTCATTAGTTAGCTAATATAAACTAATGTAAGCAGCAACTGACCAACCAACTCAGTGATGTCACGTTCTGTGCTGGCAAAAAGATACAGCTAAACATGATCCAAAACTTTTAACTTTAAGAGCTTATTGCTTAAATCCAGCTCCACAGACGGTTACATCTGTGTCAGTTTTTAAGAACTCCGTGATGAAAATTAGCCTTTATATGTGCAGTTTTATATCCACTTTAACAACAAAAGAATATGTGTTGTCTGAAATGTTTCTCAGAGTGTTTGAATGCATCTTGTTACATTTTTACCAGCTGAATGGTAATTATTATTCAGAAATATTTAAGTACAAATTTAACTTGAAGGCAACTTGCTTTTTGCTTGTTTGTTTCAGAGCGACACACTATGACATACATTGAGACTGCAGCCACTGGTTGGAATGAATCTCCTGAGTTAACTGAAGTCATATTTGTAAATGGTCAGGAGTTTGTGCATTATAAGAGCAGCTTGAAGAAGATGGTACCCAAGACTGAGTGGATTGAGAAAACTGTAGATCCTGAATATTGGGAAAGAGAGAGACAGAGAAACATACACAATGAGCAAGCGATCAAAGCACACGTCGTCTGGCTAATGGAGCGTTTGAATCAGACTAGCGGTGAGTAAAAAACACTGAAACCTAAAGATCCTCCTGAGATAAAAGAACTTTTTTGGTGATTTCCTTTCCCTTTTGGAGCTAAATGAGGCCACTTAAACACATGAGATATCAATGGAAAGCACATGATGTCCTCTATTAAGAGCATCAGGACTTAGTGGGGCAGCTCAAATAAGTAAAAAAATATAGATCAAAAACAAATGTCCATTGGAGAGGACATAAATGGACAGCCTGATTCTCAGGAAGATATAATGTTATGTAGTGCTGATGTGTGTATTTGTTTGTGTGTGTACACAATCCACACTTCCTGATTTTTTTGTTTTTGCATATTCTTCACACTTACATGTTTCACATCATCAAGCAAATTTCAATATTAAACAAAGATAAGCCGAGCAAATACAACTGCAGTTTTAATGATGATTTCATATATTAAGGGGGAAAAAAAGCTACGACCCTGAAAAAGCCATTGTCTCCTAAACTGGATAACTGGTTGTGCAATCCTTGGCAGGAAGGATGGGGATTGATGAGAATGTAGTGATTCTGATTTTATCATTGATATCACTTATCAGTTCAGCTTCTTATCGATTCTCATGGGTTCTCAAAGATATTCCAGTCATACAAATTCATTGCAGGCTGTGTGGTGAACTGTTTGTGCATGTTCGAGGTATTTGACCTATTTGTTGTGATCAGAGTTGTGGTTGTTATTTAAAAAGTAATGTATTACACATATTACATAGTAATGCAGTACATTATTTAATTACTCACAGAAGTAATTTGTTATACTACTTGTTACATTACATTCGTGTTACTCTGTAAAATGTTCTGAAACATGCTGTCATATAATAATCAGTTAATAGTATAAACCTATAAGTTACAGTCACACACACCAACACAAATCACTATCCTAATGACAACACACATGTGATCTTTGTCTTAGTAATTTGGGCATGAACACAAAGTAAAGATGAAAACCAGCACACAGCGACTTCAAAGTGATCGTCACGGTGATTCTGCTAAAGATGAACAGGTAGAAAACGGGGCTGCAGTCTGACTGCTCACCAGTTTGTTAACTGTTGAAGTTCAGGGTCTGGCTGAGTTCTGCATTCAGCTTTAACATCTTGGACAGCTTAGCGTTAGCATGCTGTCTGGCTAGCTTAGCATTAGCATGGTGTCCATGCAGATGCTAGCAGAGAGCTGAAATTGTGTTAGCAGCATAATGCAGTTGTTTGTGTCCTGGAGGCAGTTTGCACTTTACCATCACACACGTCCTTTTGTTCAAAAAAAAAAGAAAAGAGAGAGATTGTCCATATCCATTCTGCAGGCTGCCATTTTCTTCCTCCTACACAGTGAAATCAGCTGATTGTAGCACAAGTGCAAATGAAACGAACAGGCAGGATCACTAGGCAAGCTGACCAACAAATCCAAACTGGATTACTGGGAACCAGTGTTCTTGATTCCCATCCCTAAATGGCAGCAACGACTGGAATCAATCATTTGTTTGTTGCTCAGTCACATTGGAGGGGTTTTGAGCACAAATGACCTCTTTAAGCATCTCAATCAGATTTAAGTCCAAACTTTGATTAGACCACTCTAAAACCTTCCTTTAGCCATTCAGTGGTAGACTTACTGGCATGTTTTAGATCATTGTCCACCTGTGTAACCCAAGTGTGCTTTCAGGGCATGTTCTATGTTCTATGATTGATGGGTTTGTTGTGAATTTTCACTGGTGCAGCCATAGCATGAATTTGAAAATTCAGCTAAACTTTGATATTATAATGTTAACACAAAGGTGATAACAGTTAAGGGTCTCTGTGGCAGAGGTGGCAAAAGTACAGACATTCAGTACTTAAGTAGAAGTACAGATACGCGTGTTAAAAATACTCCAGTAAAAGTAAAAACGTACAGACTGTGAAATGTACTTAAAGTAAGAAAGTAAAAAAGCAGGTCTTTGGAGAACATTTGTATTTTTGTGCAAAGCTACCTGAACATTGTGTTATATTAATGTAATAATAAAATAATATTAATAAATGAGAAACAAACTTTAGTTTAAAATTGAATTCTAATAAATGCACTTAGCTTGAATGAGTCAAGTAAAAAATGAGCAGAGAAAAAGAAGAAAAATTTAAAAATATCTCTATTTTCTGTTCTTACATTGTAGAGGATGACTTTGCCTCCAAGCAGGAAAAAAGAGTAGCGACTGGGTTCAAATGGGATTTAGCAGGTGGCAGAACCCTAAAATTGGTTGTGGTGGCTGTAGGAATGCAGCTAAGATAATGATGGGAAAGAAAAGGGTTTGCTGCTGGGTTCCTTTGACCCAGACCACAGTGAATAGTCTTTATACACAGTTAATTAAAGCAAGCCCTAAAAAGTTAATTCTGTTCATCTGGAAGAAATGTTTCGTCCACGGAAGACACTGAAATAATTTCATTACCTGGCTGATTGAGTATGCATCAAAACAATTAAAGCAAGCGTTAGAGTGTCCAGTTTCCAAGAACATGCTCTCTCAGAGGTGTTTTGAGTGTCTTGTGGACTAAATAGCAGCTCCAGAAACACTGATTTGATGTGCTGACTTCATAAAAAGGATGTGTTTTGTTGTGTGTCTTTGATTATTCCCTACATAGGGTAGCTCAGTGCTTTTTTGTCTATATTAAAAACACTGAGGCTCTCTTAACATTGAATAAAAAGGACTGCTTCTTTACAACAGTTTGAGGGTTGCTGTCTGCTGAACAGCATCTAAAGATAGAATATCTCTCATTTACTACAGTTCTTTATCTTTCAGGTGTTCACATTTTGCAGTGGATGTACGGCTGTGAGTGGAACGAAGACACAGAAGAGGTGACTGGATTTGAGATACTTGGTTATGATGGAAGAGATCATGTTGCATTTGACCTGAAGACAGAGACATATATTGCTTCAGCACCTCAGGCTGTTATAACCAAACATAACTGGGACAGAGACAAAACTCGCATATTATACAAGAAGTACTTCCTCACACAGGAGTGTGTTGACAAACTGAAGAACTTTGTGAACTCTGGGAGGAAATCTCTGATGAAAACAGGTAAAATCACCAGATTTAGAGCAATGGACACAATATTCATATGACTCAATTTCTGTGTCCATAATAATGAAAAAACAAAAACAGTTTTCTAATTTTTCTCATCACCTCTCTTCACTCATATATTTACCACTGTGTTTTGTTTTTTACATTCATGGCTTTTTGTTCGTTGTTTTTCTACTAACTTCATCTTGGTCCTTTCTATTAAGATTCTTAGTTTCATTTCATGCTTTTATTGTCAGTTTCCATCTCTTCCTTATTACTCTGCATCTATATTTCTCTCGTGATACACTGGTGAGCTGTCCACCTCTTACACATTGACAGCTAGGATCGGCTCCAGGGTTGCAGAGCAGCTTATGTTGGATAAACTGTCATGGTCCTGGGTCTTTGACCCAGAAGGTCTTTCAGATTCTGTTTATTATTAAATGTCTTCAGTTTGATTCTTAGTCGGCTTTTTTTTCATCTTTGTGTGTTTCCTTCATGTTTTCTACCCTGAGTTTAGTTCCAGTTTCTGTTCGTCTTGTACTGTGTTTCTGTGAACTCTTTATTCCTTACTAACATTACACTTTCTAGTATGAACTTTGTGGACACACTTGGCTTCTGGCAGCCTATCTATCCATCATATCTGGGGTGTTCCTTGTCTTTTTCCTATGACAACAGAAACAGTAATATTAAAGTGCAGTTAATAAGACATAACAAACTAAAAACCTCTTTACTCTTTAGTTCCTCCCTCAGTGTCTCTCCTCCAGAAGTCTCCCTCCTCTCCATCAGCTGCCACGCTACAGGTTTCTATCCTAACAGAGCCGAGATGTTCTGGAAAAAAGATGGAGTGGAGCTTCATGAGGGTGTGCACAAAGGAGAGATTCTCACCAACAATGATGAGACCTTCCAGATGAGTGTTGATCTGAAACTTTCATCAGTCAAACCTGAAGACTGGGAGAGGCACGAATGTGTGTTTCAGTTCAGTGGCGTCAACAAGGAGATCGTCACCAAACTGGACAAAACAAAAATCAAGACCAATACAGGTAAGACTGGATTCAAAGGGAGATTATTAATCTTTAAAAATATATTTATCTTTCTTCTGGCCTGTTTTGTTATTCCATGTACACTGTAACCTGTCATCACCACAGTGGTTCAGTAAATGGTCACAAAAACGAATCAGCCTTTAATTACAATCTGATTTAAATAAATAATTTAGAGTTAATGGGACAAAAGGTCAAGATCCAATAATATATTCACAGCTTTATTTTTTAATTCTCACTATGCATTTTGGGAAAATGTTATTTTTATTTTTTACATTTTAGTATTTTCACAGTATGTTTCTCATCAAGTTCACAAAAATCATCCTAAACTGTGCACAGGTTACATCTGATGCTGATATTCTACATAAAGGATCAACTTTCCATGATGTTTATTTATAACTTGTTTTCTCACAGCATGTAAAAACATAAATATATCCAGTATTGTAACACAGTTTTCACTGGGTCAGTCATTATGATGTAGCTGCTGAGAATCAAACAGTAACTGTGATTCAGTTATTCTGACTAAACTCATCCTAAAACTCATTATTCACTGATCTACACTGAGAATATATCAGGTTGTTTAAGTCCTGCAATACTTTTAAAATAATCAAAGCACTAATGTCATGTAAATGTAATGAACATAGTCTGATTACTCACTGGTCTGTGAGAGAAATATTGTAAATATTGTGGTTTCAGGTCCTTCAGGGTTTCATGTTGGTGGTGTTATCGGAGGTCTTGCGGTTCTTCTCCTGGCCGTCTGTATCGGAATCTATTTCAAGTTACGAGGAAATGGTAACGAGCA
>NW_024583458.1:68414-69663 GCF_018398535.1 Haplochromis burtoni
TGGATAACTGGTTGTGCGATCCTTGGCAGGAAGGATGGGGATTGATGAGAATGTAGTGATTCTGATTTTATCATTGATATCACTTATCAGTTCAGCTTCTTATCGATTCTCATGGGTTCTCAAAGATATTCCAGTCATACAAATTCATTGCAGGCTGTGTGGTGAACTGTTTGTGCATGTTCGAGGTATTTGACCTATTTGTTGTGATCAGAGTTGTGGTTGTTATTTAAAAAGTAATGTATTACACATATTACACAGTAATGCAGTACATTATTTAATTACTCACAGAAGTAATTTGTTATACTACTTGTTACATTACATTCGTGTTACTCTGTAAAATGTTCTGAAACATGCTGTCATATAATAATCAGTTAATAGTATAAACCTATAAGTTACAGTCACACACACCAACACAAATCACTATCCTAATGACAACACACATGTGATCTTTGTCTTAGTAATTTGGGCATGAACACAAAGTAAAGATGAAAACCAGCACACAGCGACTTCAAAGTGATCGTCACGGTGATTCTGCTAAAGATGAACAGGTAGAAAACGGGGCTGCAGTCTGACTGCTCACCAGTTTGTTAACTGTTGAAGTTCAGGGTCTGGCTGAGTTCTGCATTCAGCTTTAACATCTTGGACAGCTTAGCGTTAGCATGCTGTCTGGCTAGCTTAGCATTAGCATGGTGTCCATGCAGATGCTTGCAGAGAGCTGAAATTGTGTTAGCAGCATAATGCAGTTGTTTGTGTCCTGGAGGCAGTTTGCACTTTACCATCGCACACGTCCTTTTGTGCAAAAAAAAAAGAAAAGAGAGAGATTGTCCATATCCATTCTGCAGGCTGCCATTTTCTTCCTCCTACACACTGAAATCAGCTGATTGTAGCACAAGTGCAAATGAAACCAACAGGCATACTAAATGGCAGCAACGACTGGAATCAATCATTTGTTTGTTGCTCAGTCACATTGGAGGGGTTTTGAGCACAAATGACCTCTTTAAGCATCTCAATCAGATTTAAGTCCAAACTTTGATTAGACCACTCTAAAACCTTCCTTTAGCCATTCAGTGGTAGACTTACTGGCATGTTTTAGATCATTGTCCACCTGTGTAACCCAAGTGTGCTTTCAGGGCATGTTCTATGTTCTATGATTGATGGGTTTGTTGTGAATTTTCACTGGTGCAGCCATAGCATGAATTTGAAAATTCAGCTAAACTTTGATATTATAATGTTAACACAAAGGTGATAA
>NW_024583458.1:70565-71886 GCF_018398535.1 Haplochromis burtoni
GACTGCTTCTTTACAACAGTTTGAGGGTTGCTGTCTGCTGAACAGCATCTAAAGATAGAATATCTCTCATTTACTACAGTTCTTTATCTTTCAGGTGTTCACATTTTGCAGTGGATGTACGGCTGCGAGTGGAACGAAGACACAGAAGAGGTGACTGGATTTGAGATACTTGGTTATGATGGAAGAGATTATGTTGCATTTGACCTGAAGACAGAGACATATATTGCTTCAGCACCTCAGGCTGTTATAACCAAACATAACTGGGACAGAGACAAAACTCGCATATTATACAAGAAGTACTTCCTCACACAGGAGTGTGTTGACAAACTGAAGAACTTTGTGAACTCTGGGAGGAAATCTCTGATGAAAACAGGTAAAATCACCAGATTTAGAGCAATGGACACAATATTCATATGACTCAATTTCTGTGTCCATAATAATTAAAAAAAAACAAAAACAGTTTTCTAATTTTTCTCATCACCTCTCTTCACTCATATATTTACCACTGTGTTTTGTTTTTTACATTCATGGCTTTTTGTTCGTTGTTTTTCTACTAACTTCATCTTGGTCCTTTCTATTAAGATTCTTAGTTTCATTTCATGCTTTTATTGTCAGTTTCCATCTCTTCCTTATTACTCTGCATCTATATTTCTCTCGTGATACACTGGTGAGCTGTCCACCTCTTACACATTGACAGCTAGGATCGGCTCCAGGGTTGCAGAGCAGCTTATGTTGGATAAACTGTCATGGTCCTGGGTCTTTGACCCAGAAGGTCTTTCAGATTCTGTTTATTATTAAATGTCTTCAGTTTGATTCTTAGTCGGCTTTTTTTTTAAAGTTTTCATCTTTGTGTGTTTCCTTCATGTTTTCTACCCTGAGTTTAGTTCCAGTTTCTGTTGTGTTTATTGTTTATTGTCTTGTACCGTGTTTCTGTGAACTCTTTATTTCTTACTAACTTACTAACTTGGCTTCTGGCAGCCTATCTATCCATCATATCTGGGGTGTTCCTTGTCTTTTTTCCTATGACAACAGAAACAGTAATATTAAAGTACAGTTAATAAGACATAACAAACTAAAAACCTCTTTACTCTTTAGTTCCTCCCTCAGTGTCTCTCCTCCAGAAGTCTCCCTCCTCTCCCATCAGCTGCCACGCTACGGGATTTTTTCCTAACGTAGCTGAGATGTTCTGGAGGAAAGATGGAGAGGAGCTTCATGAGGGTGTGCACAAAGGAGAGATCCTCCCCAACAATGATGAGACCTTCCAGATGAGTGTTGATCTGAAACTTTCATCAGTCAAACCTGAAGACTGGGAGAGGCACGA
>NW_024583458.1:73175-74753 GCF_018398535.1 Haplochromis burtoni
TTAAATCCTAATGTAAGTACAGCACACCAAACTACACTATTTAATATCATCTCTAAAAACTTTTAAATATTATTTATTATTATATAAATGTCTATAAATGTAAAATAAATGTTCCAAATCCTAAAAGTATGAAGTAAAAAATGAATGACTGCATTAAACAGACTCAATATTTCTGTTCTGACAGGAGAGCCGTAAAGAGTAGACAACCATCTCTGAACTGAGGAAGGACCAAAGGGTGCAGCTGTGATTGCAGCCCCGACTCTCTGTGAATGGTGCTCGTGACTACAGATCAAAGGTCATGACTTAATAGCAATCATAAAACTGACCTCGTGGGCCATTGCTAGTCAGTGGTGCTAATTCCAGTCATTATGCAAATGATCTGTTTATAAGGTTATAAGTTTACAAGTCACTTGAATGAGAACGAAACGTTTCTCCCACTGAAAGCGCTTCGTCCAGATGAACAGAATCAGTCATTTTGTGTTTTTCACTCAGAAATTGCAACATTCACAGATGTAGATCCTAAATTATTTAAACACAAGGACATTTTTGGGACATTTGTCTAAGATGAGAAGCTGGTTTCTTTTTTCTTTTTATGCTTCTTTTGTCATTTTGTTTTGGATCTGTTATAATTTATAAACTTTATAATGTTAAGAGTTTCTTTTCAAGAACGATCTCCTTCAAATTAATTTATTTCACACATTTTGTTAAGCTCTGTGATTACAGACATCACAGAGCTGGGATTATTAATGAACTCCTTGCACAATGTATGATATTCAGAACTTGTACAGATTTTATATATAAAATCATTCGTAGAACAGTAAACAGTGGAGGGATTCTATGTTATATTTATTTATTTCATTATTATTATTTAATAATTTTATCAGGCAACTGAGGACATGTTTAAACTGACTCCTACTGACTGAGATTCTTCTAGACCACAGAGGTATAATTTTTTGTCATATCTCACAGTTTTTCCCTTTAAAAAAAATCATTAAATTTTTCTAATGATTTTGTCACATCATTGTTTTCTGCATCTACTTTGGTTAGTCCTTTAAAAAATATAACGTTTTCGGGGTTTCAAGGAATTCCAGTCAAAAGCATCCAATTCCACTTGTGCAATTTTAAATAAATGAAACTTCATTCACTTAATATTTGCCTTGAGTCCTACATGAAAGTGATACATCAGAGGAGGGTGAGAAGTCAGACATTTTAAAGAGCAAAATTCTTGGATGCCGTCGTTCATACTAGAAGTTCGGTGGAGACGTCACTGGATCTACTTGAGACAGCTGCTCTGTGTGCTGGATGTTTCACATGAAGAGCAGATGCTGCAACAATGCAGGTTATAATCCAAGAAACATTGATCCTCCTGGAAGTTAGAAAACTCCACCTGCTGATGTGACTGTCCAACGATTTGCTTAAAGGTCTCCTCAAAAGAAGTATTAACTTTACATGACCATGCCCCAAGGAAGGCACGAATCAAGCTGTATGCTATAACTATAGTGTGTGTTTAGCCGCAGCTGTTCTTAGTTGTTTCTGCTCCAAACACAATCATGTAGCTTTAGCTTTGCCAGCAGATTG
>NW_024583458.1:75492-77315 GCF_018398535.1 Haplochromis burtoni
GTTATAACAATGATGGGAAATGAAGAGCTTGGAAAAGAAAAACAGCTCATGATTGAAAGCACAGCAACTAGTGCTTCTAGTGTTTACTGATGATGTGACTGCTCACAGAAACAGCACCATTAAATCTGAAGAGTCCAGGTCTATGATCTCTGCTCGGTTCAGCCAAAGGCTGCGAAACCGATTGTGCCTCAATACAAACAGATAATAACCCAATGTTACAGCTCCATAATCCAAACTACATCTTATCACTGATATATATGCATGTCCTTTTTTTAAAATGACCTTTTGTGATTCCCATTGTGTTTCCACCAGGTATTATATTTAAAGTCTTTTTACATTTTCTTCTCATTCCTGTTAATGTGCTGTGTTCATGTAAGCTTTACATCAAAGTGCACTCCTAAAAATTCCAATGACATGCAGATAGATGAAGCAATCTTTGCTTATATGTTTCCTTTTAAATACACGATTTTGTTTTATTTTCTATGGAGAGCTGAAATCCTCATGTATAGCCCATATTTGTACCTACTTCACTGCTTCTTGCAGCTTCTTTTAAACAATCTGCACACTTCTTCCTCTCTTCCTGATGAGCGTATCATCTGCAAAAGCTGACTTTCCTATATGCCTAAAGGGATTTGATCAAAGATATATTTAGGGGTAAGAAAACACTTAAAGACAAAGCTTACTTTTATATTCAGCAGTACTACAATCCCATTGCTAGATGGCGCCATTTGACAAACAAAACCCAGAAGCACATTCTGGAGAAAGCTAGTCCTGCAGCAGAGCTTAATGATAGTCTTTGATGCTTAGACAGGTTTATGTGCAGAATTTGTGGTTTATTCATGAACAGTGGGATTATAGCTTGAAGTGAGTTCATATGAGAGGCAGCAAGTTATGAGAAAGAGTCTGTGAGGGCAGAGGTCAGATGAGGACAAGAGAATCAGAAATAACAGAAAGTCTTAAAATCCAACATTATATTTTAATTTTTATATGTAAATACATAAAATTCAGTCGTAGACCTTCGATTTAGACAATAATACTTAAATATTGCCTCTTTATTTGTTTTTATACATAAAAAAATTCAACATTTCTGATTTTAGGAATTGATCGTTTCCTTATTTTATCGTTGCAGCAACGTTGCAGAAAGAGAAGAACACACAGCTATTCCAGCTGATTTTGCTGGAATAGGTTTCAAGATGAATTTGTGGGTGGATGAATAATTGTATCTGGATTACTTGGGGAAGTTATTTTCATATGAGTGTAAACATGAGCATAATTTAAATTACTTTTAAAATGTCATTAGTAAGAATGTGATTAAGTATAAATAACTTCAGAAAATATGTGATAACAGCTGTGAAGCAAATAGACGGCCTACAGTGAGGTAGTGGTTAAAGACGAGGCCCACAGACTACACACCACTGGCTCTGTGTTTCTGAGGTCATTCTGCCTGATAAGTTTCACTTTCGAGAGAAAACCTTATTTCCCTTTTTTTTGCCTGGTTACTGTTAAGATGCAGCCAGCTTTGAATTCCTATTGGTCAGAGAGGCGCTACTGCGCATGCGTCAGTTTTATTTTGAGTGTGGTGGAGTCTAAACAACAAACAGACATTTTTTTCCTTCTTTGTTACAGTCAGGTGTATTACCACCACCCACTGAATTCTGCTACTGACTCACATCTCAAAACTCCAAATCTTATTGAGAGCGAGAGAGAGATAAATATTTTGGATATTGTGGCAAATCCTACTCAAAAAACAAATAAAAAATATCAGACGAGGACAAGAGAAACAGAACTAGTAAAAAGTCTTAAAATCCACAAATATACAACTT
>NW_024583458.1:78836-80239 GCF_018398535.1 Haplochromis burtoni
GATTGTTCTGACTGCACCAGAGTACCAGCCGCTCAACTTCCTGCCGGTATGCAGACAAATTAAAAGATAAAGAGGAAAATCTCAAATTTAAAAGATGTGATGTTGCTGGAAGCTAAATGAGATCACTGACTTTGTTCATTTGTTCTTTGACATTTCACATTCTCTGAATTCATCTTAAAACCTGCTCATTTTCTCTACATAATTAAAGCTCTAGTTCATAATCATCATGTTATAATGCTGAAAACAGCCTCTGTAATCTGGTTAAACTGGTTACTTTGGTGCTTTTCTGAGATAAAATATGAGAATCTCTGAATATTGGACACCTTTACTCTGACTGCTTTCTCCTCACATTGCAGCATTTAGTGTCTAACCTTACCCAAAGTTATTAAATGTATACGTTCTTCATCACTACGTGTTTTTCTCTGGTCTGCCTATCCCAATATTTTAGAAATAAAATCTTTTCTTTTTTGCTTTGGTTTTTATATTTGACAGCTTTGTTGACTTTTCAGGAATTGAAATCATGTTATAAGCTCATGAAATACAACAGTTACAAGCACATACACCTGCACCTGAAACCTCTGAGTATGTTCTAGTTCAGTGGTTCTTAAACTTTTCACAATGAGTACCACCTCATAAAATATATGGCTCTTGAAGTACGACAATTATGAGCATAGTGGTACGCTTACCACTCTTTGAGAAAGACTGTTCTAGTTAAAGAGTCAGCAGTATCTGATCTTGACCTCTTCTCATGTTTTCAGTGTGCAGGCTTTCATGTCACAAACTCTCAGGCTACACAGAGGTGGATGACCCCGGTGGTTTGCCAAGCTTTAAACTGCTGAACTGTATTTGATGGACCTCAAACAGATAACACTGTCTAAAATTTATTTGTAAGCAGTATTTATACTATAAATACTGCTTACAAATTAATAATCTCTTAAACTTCAATTATGATAAATATAAATCTTTTACTTATGTTGGTGGTTCGTGACTTTTATTTAAGCGTGATTTTGACTGCAAGACTTTTACCTGTAAAAACGTGTTTTTACTTTGGTATAATGTTGGATACTAGTTTGTGGAACAATTCTTTTACACTTCTTTCACTTTGACTTGATCCCAAAAATGCACATTTTAGGTTAACTGGTGATTAAATGAAGCATAGGTGTGGGTGTGAGAGTGTATGGTTGCTCTTTCTCTCTCTCTGGGCGAGACCTGTTAGAGTGCACCTTATCTCTTGTCCCAAATCAGGTGGAATAGGTGCAAGCTAAATTTGTGGGTGGATGAATAATTGTATCTGGATTACTCTGGGAACTCAAGGTTAATTGCATAGTTGTGTAAATGTTACCGGCACCAGACCTAGGGGAATCTGGACCGGCAGCAAGCGGCACACAGGCTAGAGAGCACTG
>NW_024583459.1:0-12975 GCF_018398535.1 Haplochromis burtoni
GCATTGAGCTGGTCACATTAGCACTATTAGAGTCAGATCAGGATGCTATGTTTGCTATAAGATGAAGTGGCAGCTTCTGACCAGGAAACATTTCGTTTAAATTGATGATCACATATCCGGTTGCTAAAACGAGCTTTGCTTCAGAACCGACAGGTGCGATAGTTTAATCACGTGTTCTAGCAGCTTCTAGCCTCACAGGCCTGTACTCCATACATAAGTTATGCTGCTGCCCGGGTTGGGTAGGTTAGGTCTGCAGGTATAGGTGTGAATGCGGGAGTGAATGCGAGCGCGAATGGTTGTCTGTCTCTGTGTGTTGGCCCTGCAACAGACTGGCGACCTGTCCAGGGTGTACCCCGCCTCTCGCCCTATGACAGCTGGGATAGGCTCCAGCGCCCCCCGTTACCCTGAAAAGGATAAGCGGAAGCGAATGGATGGATGGATGGTCTGCTACTGTGACATTCTTTAGCAATAAATGCCCCAGGCTTTGTAAATAAGAATGCAACCATTTATCCAAGTGTTCAGGTCCCCAGGAAAACCCATGACATCCTAAAGCAGAGGCTGTCAGAGTCCAGAGCATTCTCATTCCCAACACATAACCCTGTCAGATGTGTTTTCCAAAGCTCTTCATGATCAATATGTCAAAGACATTTACATGTACAGATTCATTCCATCTGGCTCTCCTCTGTGTGTTTAGTCCTTTGTCTTTCCTGTTGTTGGCTCATCTGCTTACCTCCCTTATGTTTCCCAGGTTCCAGGTTTCACGGTTCAGGTTTTTGTATTGTAGTTGTGCAGTGTTCTGTTAAAGCCTTCTCCATCTCTGTCTCCATCTGCATTTGGGACCACAATCTCTCATCTCCGTCTGCCTCAGCAGATGTGACAGTAGCACTTTCAGCTTTGTTCATCATGTTTCATGTCTTGATTTTGCGTTGAATGACTTTGACAAGGTGCTGTTAGTTTTTGGTTCTTTGTTGTATTCATTTAGAAGTACTAGAATGTCTTTTTCTCCTCCAGTGGGTTGTCAGTTATTATTTATTTATTTATTTATTTATTTATTAACCTTTATTTAACCAGGAAGATCCCATTGAGATTAAAAACCTCTTTTTCAAGGGAGACCTGGCCAAGATAGGCAGCAGCAGATGTCTCACAGTTACAGAAATTACTCAAACACAGGCAGCAACAACACACATGCAACAATAAGTGAAAGAATACAAATAAAATAAAATAAAATTCAATAAAATTCAAATAAAAATAAAAAAGTCAGTTAAAATGACAATCAATCTAATTGAAACAGTTGCATGTTATGGACTTGGCCTCAAGGATTCGTAAGTAACTATTAACAGTAGTTTCGTAACAAACAATGTTGCATGACTCACTTCAGCTTTTTGCTACCTTTTTTGTTGATCAAGTAAAGGGTGCAAGGATCTCCTGTCACGGCGAGTGAGAGGAGCCGTGTGGAGGAAATGAAGGAGGA
The DNA here is from genome assembly GCF_018398535.1 of Haplochromis burtoni. Lineage (NCBI taxonomy): Eukaryota > Metazoa > Chordata > Actinopteri > Cichliformes > Cichlidae > Haplochromis > Haplochromis burtoni. Next base: position 1,472 of record NW_024583459.1, read on the forward strand.
TCCAAACGCAGGCAGTAGTGGAGAAGTGAGGGTGGTTTATTAAGCACGAAATAAATATGGACAAACAGCAAATGGAGCACGAACTAAACTAGACTGGAAACAACTAAACTACAGAGCACAAACCTGGACAAGAATGAGAACGAGCAGAGGAGATGGACAGCAGGGTGAACACACGAGCGAGACACGGTGGTTACACAGACGGACCAGCAACTACAATGACGGAGGACACGACTTAAATACACACAGAGAAACACGGGAATTACACACAGGTGGTGGACACAGCTGGGAACAATCAGTAAGATGACCGAGGTAAAACTGAACACACTCACATATCACACGCAGGCTCGACATCGAGAGACAGACAGGAAATGACATATGAAACTAAACCCACATCTTAAACCCAGATAAACAGAAACATGGAACTCTAATAATAGACATCATAATCATCACCATAACACGACAAGAGAACAAGAACACAATCCCTGATGCAAACTTAAATCGAAACACAATAAACTCAAAATACTGGGTCCAACGGACCCAGAACCGTGACAGTACCCTTCCTCTAAGAGCTGGCTCCCGACAGCCCTAAACAGAAAACAGAACAACAAAACCGAGCACCAGACCAGGGTGGGCGGAGGGGTCCAGGAAGGAGTGACAGAGACCAAAACAAGAAAGGAGCTCTAGAGTCCAAAAACACAGGAAAGCACATCAAAAAAACAAATGAAACCAAAGCGCAACAAGAGTCCACGAAAAGTTCAGGGGGCCGACCGTGCACACGGCAACGGCGGCGACGGGCAAACGGTTCTGGGGGCCGACCGTGCACACGGCAACGGCGGCGACGGGCAAACAGTTCTGGGGGCCGACCGTGCACACGGCAACGGCGGCGACGGGCAAACAGTTCTGGAGGCCGACCACTTGGAAGGCAGTGGCGGCCACTGAGCAGGTCACGGAGGGCGGCCGCGATGCCAGCGGCGGCAGACAAACCCTTTTCGGAGGCCGTCCCCGAAGGCCATGATGCCACCTTATAGGCCCCGAAAACGGCCGGCAGAAGCGAGGCGGAACGGGTCGAGCTGGCTCAGACAGCGGCGTGGCAATCGCAGGACCAGACGAGGCCGGACCAGGCGTGGATGAAGATGACGAGGCCAGACCAGGCGGTGGCGCGGCAGCCACAGGCGACGGGGCTGGACCAGGCGATGACGGGGCTGGACCAGGCGATGACGGGGCCGGACCAGGCGAAGCCGAAGCAGAGGCCGGACCAGGCGAAGCCGGACCAGGCGTAGCAGAAGCAGAGGCCGGACCACACGTAAACTGCGCTTCGAATCACCGAAAACAGAGGTTATTTTTAAACTCCTTTTTTGCGTTTACGTGTGGACGAGGAATACAGAGTTCGTCACGCAACGTCAAAGGTATGTGCCTTTTTTTCATGTCACACTGTGCGCCACGTTATTGTTTACATGTTTACAGGGGCGATCGTGGCTCAAGAGTTGGGAGTTCGCCTTGTAATCGGAAGGTTGCCGGTTCGAGCCCCGGCTTGGACAGTCTCGGTCATTGTGTCCTTGGGCAAGACACTTCACCCGTTGCCTACTGGTGGTGGTCAGAGGGCCCGGTGGCGCCAGTGTCCGGCAGCCTCGCCTCTGTCAGTGCGCCCCAGGGTGGCTGTGGCTACAATGTAGCTTGCCATCACCAGTGTGTGAATGTGTGTGTGAATGGGTGGATGACTGGATATGTAAAGCGCTTTGGGGTCCTTAGGGACTAGTAAAGCGCTATATAAATACAGGCCATTTACCATAGAATTTCCAAGTAATATCTTCCCTTGGAGTCTGCGGTCCAGGCTCCTAAAATCATCCTAGTTTTACAAACACTACAATCTAGAGCTTGACACAGGTGTGACTGTCCCACACACTCGCTCTCGTCTTGCACTGCGCTTCGCTACTCACTGGTCAAGGGTTAAATGCAGAGGAACATTTCCCTATGGGGACTAACACGCACACTTTACTTTACACTTTTTACGTGAGATGAATTGAAGAATGGCAGATAGAGACAAAATACTGTTAATCTGACTATCTGCAGGTTTTACAGCTTACATACACACGCAGTTACTGTCCCTCCATTTAGAAAGGCAGAGGCGTCACAGTGTGATTATTTTAGTTGTAGTTGTTTTTTTCCTGTGTAATAATTTTCAACACTGCTATCAATGTGCCTCTTTGTGCAAAATGGGTTCAAAAACATAAACAGCTGTGGGACTCTGTTTGTCCGTGATTTGAAGAGCCCAGCGCGTGTTCCCGACGCAAGGAAAACCAATTCTGCAGGGAGACCTACCTTGGCACTTGTGCAGGTGAAGCCAAAGGGCAGACATGCTTCACCATATTTTCTAGTCTTTGGCTTAGAATGAAGTTGGTTTGGAAACATATTCAGCGATGCTTCATATCCTGTATTCAGTGTTTCATTAGTGGACCCCAGGAATAAGTGGCATCTCTAGAGTGCGACCAATTTGGTCGCAAATGCGACCAAATTTTTCAGTGGTGCGACTAAAAAAAAAAATTTGGTTGCACCTGTGCGACCAACTGTTCGGGTAGCAAAAAAAAAAAAAAATCTGCAACCTTCCCTGTGGTCAACAACAGACACACATTTTGCCCCTATCGTGGACTAAACCAATCAGAGATAGTCAGGGGCGGGACCTCTCTGATTGGCCGTGGTCCAGTTGAAAGTGCAGGTGGAAGTGGGAGGTGAGTAGCTTGAATAAAGCGATATCAATTCATTAAATCCTGAATCGACTTTTAAATATAACTGTGTTTTGCCAGAAACGCCAGATTCTCAGATTAAAGCTCACAAAACCATTTCAACAACAACCAAACAGCAAATGAGAGCAGGTACACGGATTCCACACAAAGACGTAAACACAGAGCGGACCGACGCATCAGAATCAGCTTTGTCTTTCTCGGCTTTCTCACCCGACGGCCCGCAGACGGACACGCTGTCGGAGCTTAGTGATTCTGATGCGTCGGGTCTGCTCTGTATTTACGTCTTTTTGCGCTGATTCTGAGCTGTAGGTTTTGTCTCTCCAACCAAAATTCCCCGAGCCAGCAGCAAAAGAAGCATCAAACTACGCTTCACATTTGATAATGTCGTCATGAATTCCCTCTGACTTTTGCTGTTTTGCTTCCACCACGATAAAAATCACACTTCCTGCACAGCTCTCTCTCTCTCTCTGTACTTCAAGAACAGTTTCCCGTCTCAAATCTCTGTTTTCTGCATTATTCATTCGCTTATTACCCAACAGTCTACCGTTGTTTACAGCACTGTCTTTTTCTTTTTTCACTTAAATGACCTCGGACAAGAAAGCCTAATTTCTGCTGTTCAATACTGAAGAAATTAAACTTCTTAACATTATGCAAAATTGAATATGCAGAATATTTTTAAGGTTATCTGCTATAAAAAGCCAGACCAGGAAAATCTCCTTCATGTTTTTCTGTGTTTTATTCTCAGTTACTTTCACACAAAGGCATCTGCTGTGATGTTCACAATTCTGATGAAGTCTCACATGTATCAGTACTGATAAATGATCAGAATTATAATATTTCTGACTGTCTGAGGCTAAATTGAATCAAATCAGGACTTTGAGAACCGGAATCGAATGGATTATAGAAATCAGTGATGATACCCAGCCCTAGTGAGCAGCCTAGGCCTGAGAGAAGTGGATGTAGCTGTGGGTAATGAGAAAAGATCATTGTGTCATCTAGCAAAGACGTACAGGCAAAAAAGTATTTAGTCAGCCACCGATTGTGCAAGTTCCCCCACTTAAAATGATGACAGAGGTCAGTAATTTGCACCAGAGGTACACTTCAACTGTGAGAGACAGAATGTGAAAAAAAAATCCATGAATTCACATGGTAGGATTTGTAAAGAATTTATTCGTAAATCAGGGTGGAAAATAAGTATTTGGTCACCTCAAACAAGGAAAATCTCTGGCTCTCACAGACCTGTAACGTCTTCTGTAAGAAGCTTTTCTGTCCCCCACTCGTTACCTGTATGAATGGCACCTGTTTGAACTCATCATCTGTATAAAAGACACCTGTCCACAGCCTCAAACAGTCAGACTCCAAACTCCGCCATGGCCAAGACCAAAGAGCTTTCGAAGGACACCAGGAAAAGTATTGTAGACCTGCACCAGACTGGGAAGAGTGAATCTACAATAGGCAAGCAGCTTGGTGTGAAAAAATCAACTGTGGGAGCAATCATCAGAAAATGGAAGACATACAAGACCACTGATAATCTCCCTCGATCTGGGGCTCCACGCAAGATCTCATCCCGTGGGGTCAAAATGATCATGAGAACGGTGAGCAAAGATCCCAGAACCACACGGGGGGACCTGGTGAATGACCTGCAGAGAGCTGGGACCAAAGTAACAAAGGTCACCATCAGTAACACACTACAACGGCAGGGAATCAAATCCCGCAGTGCCAGACGTGTTCCGCTGCTGAAGCCAGTGCATGTCCAGGCCCGTCTGAAGTTTGCCAGAGAGCACATGGATGATACAGCAGAGGATTGGGAGAATGTCATGTGGTCAGATGAAACCAAAGTAGAACTTTTTGGTATAAACTCAACTCGTCGTGTTTGGAGGAAGAAGAATACTGAGTTGCATCCCAAGAACACCATACCTACTGTGAAGCATGGGGGTGGAAACATCATGCTATGGGGCTGTTTTTCTGCCAAGGGGACAGGACGACTGATCCGTGTTAAGGACAGAATGAATGGGGCCATGTATCGTGAGATTTTGAGCCAAAACCTCCTTCCATCAGTGAGAACTTTGAAGATGAAACGAGGCTGGGTCTTCCAACATGACAATGATCCAAAACACACCGCCCGGGCAACAAAGGAGTGGCTCCGTAAGAAGCATTTGAAAGTCCTGGAGTGGCCTAGCCAGTCTCCAGACCTCAACCCCATAGAAAATCTGTGGCGGGAGTTGAAAGTCCGTGTTGCTCGGCGACAGCCCCAAAACATCACTGCTCTCGAGAAGATCTGCATGGAGGAATGGGCCAAAATACCAGCTACTGTGTGTGCAAACCTGGTAAAGACCTATAGTAAACGTTTGACCTCTGTTATTGCCAACAAAGGTTATGTTACAAAGTATTGAGTTGTATTTTTGTTATTGACCAAATACTTATTTTCCACCCTGATTTACGAATAAATTCTTTACAAATCCTACCATGTGGATTCATGGATTTTTTTTTTCACATTCTGTCTCTCACAGTTGAAGTGTACCTCTGGTGCAAATTACTGACCTCTGTCATCATTTTAGGTGGGGGAACTTGCACAATCGGTGGCTGACTAAATACTTTTTTGCCCCACTGTAGATGTAGCTGTGGATAACAAGAAAAGATGAAAAGAACTACAGGGAGTGCAGAATTATTAGGCAAGTTGTATTTTTGAGGAATAATGTTATTATTGAACAACAACCATGTTCTCAATGAACCCAAAAAACTCATTAATATCAAAGCTGAATGTTTTTGGAAGTAGTTTTTAGTTTGTTTTTAGTTTTAGCTATTTTAGGGGGATATCTGTGTGTGCAGGTGACTATTACTGTGCATAATTATTAGGCAACTTAACAAAAAACAAATATATACCCATTTCAATTATTTATTTTTACCAGTGAAACCAATATAACATCTCCACATTCACAAATATACATTTCTGACATTCAAAAACAAAACAAATCAGCGACCAATATAGCCACCTTTCTTTGCAAGGACACTCAAAAGCCTGCCATCCATGGATTCTGTCAGTGTTTTGATCTGTTCACCATCAACATTGCGTGCAGCAGCAACCACAGCCTCCCAGACACTGTTCAGAGAGGTGTACTGTTTTCCCTCCTTGTAAATCTCACATTTGATGATGGACCACAGGTTCTCAATGGGGTTCAGATCAGGTGAACAAGGTGGCCATGTCATTAGTTTTTCTTCTTTTATACCCTTTCTTGCCAGCCACGCTGTGGAGTACTTGGACGCGTGTGATGGAGCATTGTCCTGCATGAAAATCATGTTTTTCTTGAAGGATGCAGACTTCTTCCTGTACCACTGCTTGAAGAAGGTGTCTTCCAGAAACTGGCAGTAGGACTGGGAGTTGAGCTTGACTCCATCCTCAACCCGAAAAGGCCCCACAAGCTCATCTTTGATGATACCAGCCCAAACCAGTACTCCACCTCCACCTTGCTGGCGTCTGAGTCGGACTGGAGCTCTCTGCCCTTTACCAATCCAGCCACGGGCCCATCCATCTGGCCCATCAAGACTCACTCTCATTTCATCAGTCCATAAAACCTTAGAAAAACCAGTCTTGAGATATTTCTTGGCCCAGTCTTGACGTTTCAGCTTGTGTGTCTTGTTCAGTGGTGGTCGTCTTTCAGCCTTTCTTACCTTGGCCATGTCTCTGAGTATTGCACACCTTGTGCTTTTGGGCACTCCAGTGATGTTGCAGCTCTGAAATATGGCCAAACTGGTGGCAAGTGGCATCTTGGCAGCTGCACGCTTGACTTTTCTCAGTTCATGGGCAGTTATTTTGCGCCTTGGTTTTTCCACACGCTTCTTGCGACCCTGTTGACTATTTTGAATGAAACGCTTGATTGTTCAATGATCACGCTTCAGAAGCTTTGCAATTTTGAGACTGCTGCATCCCTCTGCAAGATATCTCACTATTTTTGACTTTTCTGAGCCTGTCAAGTGTCACAGTCTGGCTGGGGCAGACTGTATGTGTTGCAAAAGAGGACTCAAACGCAGACCAAAACGTGGCGTGGATTAACAAAAACAAGCCGTTTATTGAGGCTAGCAATGAGGGTACAAATAATAGGGCATTGGTGAACACTAAACACTAACCTAAACTGGGTGAACTAAAACTAAACATGAAAAACCTTAAGCATAGTGAACTGACAGAGATACCTGGAGATGAGACATGGATGAGCAGACGACCTGACCAGGAATGACTGAAAGCACGCGGACTAAATACACACAGGAGGATAATGAGGAAAGTGGGAACACATGGGGAAACAGCTGACACACATGAACATAACGACGTGACAAGGGGAGCGTAACATTAACAACATTGAACCTAGGGACACAGGAACCCTTCAAAATAAAACAGGAAATCTAATGAAACGCAGACCTGACAACATAAGACACATAGATAAGAAACACACGAAGCGAAGGGCAAGGGAGACTTCACAGGGTATGACAATACAAGGGGGAACTGATAAACAGATGCACATAGGAAACATAATAAGCTAGAACATACACTAACAGCATCAAAAGAACTGAAACTCAAAACACTGGGTCATAAGACCCAGGACCGTGACAGTCAAGTCCTTCTTTTGACCCATTTTGCCAAAGGAAAGGAAGTTGCCTAATAATTATGCACACCTGATATAGGGTGTTGATGTCATTAGACCACACCCCTTCTCATTACAGAGATGCACATCACCTAATATGCTTAATTGGTAGTAGGCTTTCGAGCCTATACAGCTTGGAGTAAGACAACATGCATGAAGAGGATGATGTGGACAAAATACTCATTTGCCTAATAATTCTGCACTCCCTGTATTGATAACTTTTTTGTTACGTTAAGGCCTGATCTGTCTGAAATTCATAGCCAGTGCTCTGACACAGTGCCATCAATCTTGAATGCTGAAAAAGCACAGTGTATCCAGGAAACACATTATATGCTGCAATAAATGCACTGCCCAAGTGTCCCCTCTCCACTGCCTTTCAGCAACAGACAGCAGCAAACAGGTCGTCAGAGGAGGCCGAGATGATTAAGTTTAACATTTTCTACAATATTGACAAAGCACTTTAAGCACAAGATTGTTAGTTAATAATTTAGAAATGAATATTGTCTGTATGGACTGCAATTCCCCCCCAAAAAAGTGCACATGTAAAACTGCGGTGTTAAGCGATGCGGTTGAAAAATTGAGTGCGCCTAACTTTTGTGCCGGTGCGCCTATTTTTTTAAAGTTAGGCACACCGGTGCCCCCATGGCAAAAAGTTAGTCTAGCAGGGGTGCCCAATCCCGGTCCTCGAGAGCTACCGTCCTGCAGCTTTTAGATGCATCCCTACTCCAACACAGCTGAATCAAATGGTTTGATCTCTTCAGCATGCCATCATGTTTGGCAAAGGCCTGATAACAAGCCATTCATTTGATTCAGGTGTGTGGGAACAAGGATGCATCTAAAAGCTGCAGGACGGTAGCTCTCGAGGACCGGGATTGGGCACCCCTGGTCTAGAGCCCTGGGGAGCCCCGTCACAAACCTGTCCATTATGCTAGCAGTGTCCAAGCGTTTATTTATTTATTTTCCTTTTCAGTGCCCCTCCTGCAATGGCTCTGCGCCCCCTGTAGGGGGTTGGCCCCACACTTTGGGAAGCTCTACTTTAAGGGTTAACAGAATTCACCGAAAACAGGATTCCAAAATCCTGCAGCTTAACCTGCAATCTGCCCCACATGGTGCCACAAGCACGACCTTAAGATGACAACTAAAAAGTTATTTGTTGTCATTTTCAACAGATAATCACTGAATACATTCAGGCCCACTAATCATGGCGTCTTCTTCACAAGCTGAATACATAAAAGACAACTGAGTGTTTCTGAGTGAATGACACAGACTAAACCACAACGAAAATGGGGCTAACGTTACACTAACCAGGAGATGGCAGCCTTTTAATGGGCAAAGTCTTTAAACCATCAGTGTGATAGAGTGGGAAAATTGGCTAACATCATATCAAATGTATCAGTTAAAGCCACCAATAGTAACATTAAGTGATACAATCTTAGTTTCAGAAACGTCTTCTAGAGTTAAACTTATTTTGTTTAGTGTGAATCCTGATCGAGGTCTCTCTTTTCTGTCGCCTAGGATCAGGAGACGCTGGTCTTAGAAGCAAAAAATATCAAGAAATAATAAAACTGAAATAAACACATTTTTTCAGACATCTATTAAATAACACGTTGTTTTAAATTGTGTTAAATTGCGGGGACACCTTGTGTACCGGCATTATTAAAAATTGCATGCCAGGTTAACTAATGAATGACACAACACTTTACAGTTAAATAGATACATGGATAATATTAAGGAAAACAACGATTTCATGGTTTCTCATCTGTCAGTGGCTTTGCTCGGTAAATATGAGGTAATTTTCCTGTAATAAACTTATTTTTGTACATTTCTTCTAACATATCTTTGAGATTTTCTTCAGTTTCCTAATCTCACAGAGCCTGATTGTCAGGGGTTTTGTGCGGAGGCGAGGAAGGGATGACCCACACGCAGGACTCTTGGTGCAGAATGAGGTTTATTGAACATGGAGACAAAAGATGATAGGACGGCTGGCTGAACTTAACGGACTGGTAGACTAACTGGCTGGATGACTGAACTGAACACGCGACAGGAACAAAATCAATGACATGACCGTGAACGAGTAGAAACAGAGGGCTTAAATACACAGACTGATGAGGATGATAATGAGAGACCGCTGAGTACACAGCTGAACATAATCTGGCTAATGACACAAGACGAGCTGACACTTTACCCTACTTGCCTACTGGTGTTGGCCAGAGGGGCCGATGGCGCGATATGGCAGCCTCGCTTCTGTCAGTCTGCCCCAGGGCAGCTGTGGCTACAACTGTAGCTTGCCTCCACCAGTGTGTGAATGTGAGAGTGAATGAATAGTGGTATTGTAAAGCGCTTTGGGTGCCTTGAAAAGCGCTATATAAATCCAATCCATTATTATTATTATTATTATAATGAAATGTTATATTTGACCACTAGGTGAGCTCTTGTAATGATAATGTAATTAACCATTTTATTTTGTATGTTTTATTTTTATGTTGAGCATAACATTTTCTTTCTTTTTTGCACTACTGAGATTGTGTACAGTTAATTTGATACATGGAAAATAACCGGTTAATTTTGTAAGTATAAGGTAAGGGCAGAGGTTACTTCCTGTTTTGGGAAGTAAGGTCAGAGAAGCTGCTCATGGTGACGGTCTAGCCGTGTGAATGTTAAAGAAGAAATAAGTCCTAAGTTCCAATTACACCGGTTTGTCTACTTGCAGGCCAAAGTGGTATGTTTGTTTATATTTTGTGAATTTTATATTGCAATATGTTTTAATGCTGAAATATAGTTTTCTTGTATATTTGTATTCACCAGTTCTACGGTGTACCTGTGTACGTTAAGAGAAGCACAGTAAACATCAGTAAGGAAGAACTCTCGTGTCTCTCGTGTATGTGTCAAGCCGGCATAGTAGAACACTGCACTGCCCCGGAGAAGGCAACGAGATGGTTGGACCGAAGCTACTAGCAAGAGAAGCTACTAGCAAGAGAAGTATCACGTGCTCCAGCAAATGCATTGAACAAGTAAAGAAGCAAGCTAACAAGTGAAAGATAATCAAGCAAGCACAAAAGTCCGTGTCTTGGAAGTAACAAAAGCACTTGTAAATTGCTGTCAAGCCTCAGTTCCATTTGAAATTCAAAGTGACCTTTCATATTAAGGAGCAGCTAAAATCAAGATTTATCAAGTAAATGTTAAAGTCAAGTGAAAATACTATTAAGACAACATGGCAGATGAAAATGAAGATGCAATACAGCCCACTGAAGAAGAAAGTGCTGATGATAATTTTCAAAATGATGAAAGTAAAGAGTAGAAAAATGGAGAAGAAACTCCACAGTCCTCAGTATTTACTGAAGGCACACAGTCAGAAAGCTTGCGCAGAAGCCAGCGCACACGCACTCTCACTGAAAAGGGACAATCCTTACAAGAGGCCAAGTTAAATGACTTGACAAACAATTTTGAGCGAGTTTACAAGAAGTGGAAATACCAGATAAACTTATTTAAAAGAATGGTGAAGAGTAAAGAGATTGAGTTAATACCTGAAGCTGTAAGTGTTATAGACGCGAGTATGGCTGACATCTGTAACATTCATTATGAGATCAGAAAAATACAAGGTCCTGATATTGAAATGCGCAGAAGATGTGATGTGTGCATGGCTATCAGTGAAACTACCAGAGAACAGGCTCGGTGCCTCTTAGAAGAAGATGGTGATCCAAATAGTATACCCTGGCCTGATTCAAAGTCCGTGTATGACAGCAGTTCATCCAGCGCTTCTTCAAGTATCACATATAAGTCAAGGTCTATTTCTGGGATGTCAAAGCAATCATCTCTGGTCACACTACAACAAAGACAAGAAGCTGCAGCTGAAGTAGCAGCTACAGAAGAAGCCATTAAAATAATGAAAACAGCATGAGTGTGAGGAAGAAATCAGAGAACTTTAAGTTGAGGATGAAAGGAAAAGAGCTCAATTTCTAACTGAGAGCACCTCAATAAAGACAAGGTTAGATGAAAAGAGAAAGGAAGTGGAACTATTGAAAGAATTGCAAAAGCGTAATGCAGCACAAGCAAGACTGAAGGTGTATGCTAAAAGTGTGAACAGTGAGGATGAAGACAAATCTGTTCATTCCCAAGTAAAACAAGATAG
>NW_024583459.1:12995-27382 GCF_018398535.1 Haplochromis burtoni
ATGAAAGGAAAAGAGCTCAATTTCTAACTGAGAGCACCTCAATAAAGACAAGGTTAGATGAAAAGAGAAAGGAAGTGGAACTATTGAAAGAATTGCAAAAGCGTAATGCAGCACAAGCAAGACTGAAGGTGTATGCTAAAAGTGTGAACAGTGAGGATGAAGACAAATCTGTTCATTCCCAAGTAAAACAAGATAGTTCCTTCCCGCAACCAAGCTTTCCAAATGTGAACTCGAAACCATTCATCGCCTCTCAAGTTAGAGCTCCGCAACAAACTGCACCTCTCCAAGTCTCTGTTCCTCAAACAGCAAGTTGTGGTGCAAATGAAACGCCCTCCACTGATCTTGTAAGGATGCTCGCTGAAGCTATCACTGCAAACAGAATCCCAATCCCAGAGCCTCCAGTCTTCACAGATGATCCGCTGCAGTATAACGACTGGAAGTTGTCTTTTCAAACATTAGTTGACTGCAAGAATCTGCCAATTCAAGAAAAGCTTTTCTTCCTGAGAAAGTATGTTGGAGGTCCAGCGAAGAAGGCTATTGAAGGACATTTTCTGGTTGGAACAGACACCGCTTATCATGCTGCCTGGGAGATACTCAACGACAGGTTTGGAGATCCCTTTGTGATAGGCAAATCATATCATGACAAGATTCAGTCATGGCCAAAAATTAACAACAAAGACACTAAAGATCTACATGAGTTTGCAGATTTTCTAAGCAGTGTTGAGTCAGCCATACCTTATGTTCAAGGTTTACAAGTTTTGCATGACTGCATGGAAAATCAGAGGATAGCTGCAAAGCTGCCTGATTGGCTAAGTGCACAATGGAACAGAACGGTGACAGAGTTTCAAGATGAACACAGAATGTTCCCAGATTTTAGTCTTTTTGTCAAATTCCTGAATAAAGAAGCAAGAATTGCATGTAATCCTATCACTTCTCTGCCTGCAATAAAGCCAACTGAACAAGACAAGTATGCATTCAAATACAAGCCCAAAAGAAACTACATGCTGAATGCTAAGGCACTTAGTACAAGCCCTAGTGAACGGACAAATGTCACATGTCTCTTTTGTAAGAAACCTGGTCACACACTTCAGAAATGTCGCAAGATATTGGACAAGTCAGTTGAAGAGAGAGTAAAGTTTGTGCAGTCTGAAAAACTGTGCTTTGGTTGCCTCAAGACTGGTCATAACTCTAAGAACTGCACTTCCAGAAGTGTGTGTGACAAATGCCAAAAGCCTCACCCAACCTGTCTACATCAAGACAGAGAGAAAAGAGACAAGGAACAAAGAAAGAATAGCCAACAACAATCAAAGACTAACCAGGAAACAGAGGTTTCTGAAGTACAAGAGCAAGTATCTAACCAAGTTACATCCAATAGAGTTGTGCAACAAAAGTCAAAAGGTTGTACTTCCTCAGTTATCCCAGTTTATGTATCCACTGTGGATGAACCAGAGAATGAAAGGTTAGTGTATGCTTTGCTCGATACTCAAAGTGACACCACTTTCATCTTGAAAGACACAGCTCAGTCGCTCAACGCCATGTTAGAGCCAGTTAAACTCAAGATTTCCACTATAACGTCCAAAACAAACGTTGTTTCAAGCAGCAAGTTAAAGGACTTACAAGTAAGAGGCATTTACTCTGAAACGAGAATCAAACTACCAGCAAGCTATACCAGAGACTACATTCCTGCTAACAGATCACATATTCCCACAAACAAAACAGCAGAGAACTGGTCACATTTGAAACATTTATCAAAGGAGATGGCTCCCAAGCTTGATTGTGAAGTTGGACTACTGATCGGATATAACTGTCCTCAAGCATTGCTCCCTCTAGCGGTGGTCAGTGGTGAGCGAGACCAGCCATTTGCACAGAAATCTCTGCTTGGCTGGAGCATCATTGGCTACAGCGACTCTGAAGGTGATCGTGAAGATGAAATAGGAGTAAGCCATTGTGTTATTGTTAGACAAGTCTTGCCAGCTGTAGAACCTGCTCACAAGCTCAAAACAGAAGTTCACTTTGTAAGCAGAAACAAAGTCAAAGAAATACTTACTCCAGCTGAGATACTTAATGTGCTAGAGATGGACTTTGTTGAAAAAGGTGTAGAAGAAGAGTCAATGTCACAAGAAGATCTACTGTTTCTAGCCAAAGTAAAAGAAGGCATAAGACAAAGGCAAGATGGCCACTTTGAAATGGCACTACCCTTCAGACAAGAAAGACCTGACTTGCCAAACAACAAACTTTGCGCAGAACACAGACTGAAGTGTTTAGAAAGGTGTCTCAGAAAAGACGAGCGCTACTACAAGGACTACGTGACTTTCATGCAAGACATCATAAAGAGAGGTGACGCAGAGAAAGTGCCAGAGGCTGTGCTAAATAATCAACCACCATGGTACATTCCTCACCATGGCGTTTACCTTCCACAGAAGCCAAATTAGAGCCGCATCGTCTTTGATTGCTCTGCAAGGTTCCAGAATACATCGCTCAACGAGCATCTCCTGTCAGGACCTGATCTCACAAATACTCTTGTTGGAGTTCTGTGTCGTTTCAGGAAAGGACTTATAGCTGTCATGTGTGACGTGGAACGCATGTTTCACCAGTTTCATGTTGCCCCAAAAGATCAAGATTACCTCCGATTCCTATGGTGGGAGGATGGTAACATGGAAAGGTCCACATCAGTGTTTCGCATGAGAGTCCACTTGTTTGGTGCAGCATCTTCACCAGGATGCGCAAACTTTGAATTCAAGCATGTCGCTGCGCAAGGTGAAAATAAGTTCAGTGAAGCCACGGTGAAGTTCATGCAACGCAACTTCTACGTGGACGACGGTTTGGTGAGTGTGGATTCAGTGCAAGAAGCTATTCAACTTGTAAAGGAAGCTAGAGAACTGTGTGCCACGGGTAAGCTGCACCTGCACAAGTTCATTAGCAACAGCAAGGAAGTGATTGCTGCTATCCCAAAGGAAGAATGTGTAGCAGGAGCAACTGATCTGGATCTGGCACTAGGAGAGCCAAAGATAGAAAGAGCCTTAGGGGTCCAATGGTGTGTAAGCTCAGACACCTTTCAATTCAGAGTGATTGTAAAGAATAACCCCTTCACTAGAAGAGGAGTGCTCTCGACAGTGGCCTCAATATTCGACCCACTTGGATTCGTCGCTCCGTTCATTTTAGTTGGTAAGAAACTCCTCCAAAGAATGTGTCAGGAAAAGCTGGACTGGGACGAGCCGCTTCCAGAAGATCTCAAGCCTCAATGGGAAGCTTGGCTCAGAGACCTCCAGAACCTGTCCTCCATAAAGATATCACGTTGTTATGTCCCATCAACATCTGACCAAGTGAAGCAGTATGAGTTACACAGCTTTTCTGATGCCAGTGTAACCGGTTATGGTGTGTGCTCATACTTGAGAACAGTGACCAAGTTTGGAGAAGTACAGTGCACTCTTGTGATGGGTAAAGCAAGAGTCGCTCCTACTAAAGTGACAACCATCCCAAGATTGGAGCTTTCTGCGGCTGTAGTAGCTACGAGAGCAGCTGACTTTCTAAAGAGAGAATTGGAGATCCAAAATATTCAGGAGTACTACTGGACTGATTCCAAAGTTGTCCTTGGTTATATTAACAACGACGCAAGGCGCTTTCATGTATTTGTTGCTAACAGAATACAGAGAATCAGATCAAGTACAGAACCAAGTCAATGGCGATATGTTGCCTCTGAACAAAATCCTGCAGATCACGATTGTCTTCCAAGAAATCAATGGAAACTCGCCAAAGTCTTTGGAAGTCACTCCAGGAGCTGACGGCAGAGTCAGAAAAGTTAAGCTTCTCATCGGTGACTCTACTAGAGACAATAAGGGGAAGCACACAACTAAGACGATTTTAGAGAGACCCATACATAAGACTATACTTTTACTTGAAGCAGAGTAAAGACTCAACATAATGTTTATTGGTTAACCTTCGCTAAGTTCATTGTTGGGTCAAATTCCTTTAGGATCACACATGCTGTTGCGATAGTGTGATGGTGGGAGTGTAACAGTTGGTGAAATGTTAGTATTTGACCACTAGGCGAGCTCTTGTAATGATAATGTAATTAACAGCATTTATTTTGTATGTTTTATTTTTTGTTGAGCAGTAACATTTTCCTTTCTTTTTTGCCTACGCAGATTGAGTGTACAGTTATATTTGATACATGGAAAATAACCGGTTAATTTTGTAAGTATAAGGTAAGGGCAGAGGTACTTCCTGTTTTGGGAAGTAAGGTCAGAGAAGCTGCTCATGGTGACGGTCTAGCCGTGTGAATGTTAAAGAAGAAATAAGTCCTAAGTTCCAATTACACCGGTTTGTCTACTTGCAGGCCAAAGTGGTATGTTTGTTTATATTTTGTGAATTTTATATTGCAATATGTTTTAATGCTGAAATATATTTTCTTGTAATTTGTATTCACCAGTTCTACGGTGTACCTGTGTACGTTAAGAGAAGCACAGTAAACATCAGTAAGGAAGAACTCTCGTGTCTCTCGTGTATGTGTACAAGCCGGCATAACCTGTTTTTATTTAATGTAGTTTTCAGAGTTGAAGAGAAGCATAACTGAATGAAACACCCACACATGCACACGTGCGTGATGGCAGAAGGTTGGAGGATTTATAGTTACAAGTTTCTTGGCATCTGATTTGCAATGTGATCCTCGCAGAATCCGTACAGACTAAAGCACGTGTGTGTGTGTGTGTGTGTGTGTGTGTGGTGTGGTGTTGTGTGTGTGTGATGTGTGGTGTGTGTGTGTCGTGTGTGTGTTGTGTGTGTGCTGTGTGTCTGGACAGCTGACTCGACTTAGCTAGGGTTCTTGTCCGCAGAGATTTCAGAGAGAAATTGGAGAATCTGAACTTGCTGTCAGTGAACTTGGGAACGTCTCAATCAGAGAAACTCACACAGCAAAATTTGACACTGACAATATTCAGACAAGACACATTTGTCTGCAACAAACCACAAACCAGCTGGGGTGACGTTAAACAGTTCAAAAACAGCCATCAGCACTTCTGAATTGATTTAAGTAGATGACTGCAGAGCTTTGCTGTTCAGATCTTCAGGAGGTTCCAGCCATCCAATCATGACACACAGAAAGACAAAACATTACTAATAATATAAAAACTTCAAACAGCTGTGGTAAACAGTGAGCGACGGTTCTGCACACAGCAAACCGCGTCACGGAGGTAAGAGTCAGAAACTCTAACGGGAAAGTCAACGTTAGTGTGCAATGTCAGACATAGGCTAGCTCTGTACTCATGCATCACACAGTCTTCTAACTCTGTGCAATAGAAAAACAGTGAGTGAGACACTGAAATGATTCCATTCCAACAGAAGGCAGCTCGCTCACATATCGGAGCTCCCATCTGTCTCTCACATGAAGATTGTTCAGGTAGCTCCAAGTCTCAGGACACGACTGCAGTCTTTGTTTCTGTCATGTGGTCACTTTCTGTCCTCCATGTTTTGGATCAGTAGAAAGAGTGAGGTGAGCACCAACAGAAGGTGATCTGAAGACGAGCTCAGTATGGAAACCCTCTGTGTGTGTGTGTGTATTTGTTATTATTGCTGCAAATTGTGGTAAATTCAGACTGAATGACAGGCCCTACATTAGTCACATGACAATCACATGACAGTCAGCTGTTTCATATTGGTGCTCTGTGGTCACACGCTGTGCTTTTTAAAGTCGATATAGTTTAAATATTGCTCACTGATTTACAAAGACTTAAAGACACACACACACCTTAGACTGTTCTTTGGGGAACAGGTTGTTATGATGTTCAAGTTGGTATGATGTTTAAGTTCCCAAATAACTGAATAAATGTTTCTTTAAAATGAAATGTGGAACAGCACCCCCTGCTTGTAGGAGGCGTCTGCAGCTGTAGTCTGTCATTCACTTCCTGCTCAAAGACCAACAGAGCCAAGAGGGAGACAGGAAATACCAAACGTTACTGAGCATGTCCAACAGCATTCTGCAGGCTATGGTTACACACACACACACACACACACACACACACACACACACACACACACACACACACACACACACACACGCAGAGTTATCTGTGTTGTTGTTCCAGCAGGGTGTGATGATGTTGTGTCACACCGATAGAGAAAAGTCCTTCTGCTTTTAATGCATCTGTGGGTGTGTGCCCTCTGATAGTGTTAGTGTGAGCTGATTTATGTATTTTGTTCTCTGAGTCACTCAGACTTTCCTTTCCTTCCTTAAAGGTGTAAAAAAAAAAGTTTTTCAGATAAACGGGATTCGATTGTGGACAAAGGAAAGCCTTTGAGAAGCTCAGTCAGCTTGATAAAATCTCCTTTTTCCTTTTCTGCAGCTGAATGTTTTCCAGGGAAGTTTATGAAATATTCTGGATTCACAGGCTGAAGATTTGTGCTGGAAAACTGCTTGTTGTCGATGTGAACACAAAATCAGAATGTCATCTGCATATAAACAGACTTTTTTGATCCATGTTAGACGTCACGAATCAGGTCCTCATACTGCTGTGAACTCCGGCCTTATGCATTAACAGTGAGGTTTCACTGCCACCATTAGGACCAGAACACGATCAAACAGTGTGGGGACTTAAGAACTTCTCTGGATGTCAGGTTTAATGAAGACCTCTTAGTTAGGCAGGCATTCAAATGACATAATCTTTTATGGATGGAAAACCAATATGCCAAAAAAACAGACACATTGGCAGCTAGGAAACCGACTTGAACTCTGGAAAATTACAAAACAGGAGGTACGATAAGCAGGAAACAAGATGATGTGACAATGGACTAAGGCAAACTGAGGGAATAAATACAAGAGCTGATGAGGGCCAAGGAGAGACACCTGGGAATACACACAGCTAAATCTAACAACAGGACAGGAGCTAAAGAATAACAAAGTCTGGACAGAGGTCAGATTTAATCTATCGTGAATTATGTTTATTACTATTAGTCTTAATGGGTTTTTTACTTAAAATGGTCACTGTGAATGTAAAGTGATGTAAAGTGGTCTCTGATGCCATCTTGTGGTGAATCAAAACATTACTGTCTGTCAGTCTGTGTGTGGCGCCGGCTATCACCAGAACAAGAGGTTGAATGACATGTCACTGATGGACACACAAACATTCACACAAACACACAAACACATGCACACATTGACAAACAAAGACATATAAATGCACACACACACTTTCAGGTTAAGTCAGAGGACGCAGCTACAGCAGCTCTCACTGTAAGCCTGGTTTTGTGCCATCATCAGATTTTCTGTGGTTACATTTTACCTATTGTGCTTTCATGTGTTTGTATGTTCATTAATGTGCATGTGTGTGTGTGTGTTTTGTGTTTCCACAGCAGTGGCACTTTTAATGAGAGTTAATGTTTTGAGCTGGTTAACGAAGCGTTAAATGTGTTTGTTCTGATTGATGTTAGTGAAAGTTATTACATTTATTTTAAATCTGTTATTTTTACATGCGATGAAACAACATTTTAACACAGGTGTTACTTAGTGTTTGAGGTAATAATGAATTCTTTGGACTGATTCAAAGTGTGTGTGAGCGTCTCTATTAAGCTTCCTGTAGCCTAATATTTGTGGGAACCAGCAGAGTCACTGAGCTGACAGACGAGCTGGGAGACATGCAGTTTCTCTGCTGAGTCTACTGTAAAATATAGTCAATCATCAGTGTGATCAATAGTGATGATTATATTCACTGAAAGAAGTTTTTATAACATGCTACATGTCGGAGTCACGGTGGATGAGTTTATATCCAACTAAAATACAAAACAATGTAGGGGTTCAATGAGAGGTGAAGAGGGTATGAAAGAAAATCATGTAGAAACACTGAAAGGAAGTGTGTGTGTGTGTGTGTGTGTGTGTGTGTGTGTGTGTTGGAATGAGCCAGGTCATCGTACTCACTGTAATTTTACACCCAAGGGTTAAATTGATGACTCCCAACAGCTGCTGGTGCCATAGTAACGCAAGGGTGGGGTCAACACCAGCAACACTGAAAACATGAAAGCTCAAGTGAAGTATAGTGAGATACTGCATTCTGATTTAATGTTGTAGTTTTGATTCAGCTTTACTTATGACCACCACATGACGGCAAGAAGTTCCGGCCCAAGGTAAAGACTCTAAAATATGAGAGAAAGTGTTGAGCCCATCGCTGTGTACAACATTTAAACGCTCCAGGCAGGAAGGTAGAACGTACTTTTAATAGTCACGTCATTTAAGATTACCAGTGAACTTTCTGATTGATTCTCGTAATTATTCACACTTTATTCACAGTCACATTTTTCTTGTGGTTCTTGTTTGACTTAGTTCGCTTTTAGTTAGTTTCACCGTGACATCATGGTGCTCCTTTCTAATGAAGGGCTTAAATCCCCTGCATTTTCTTTCCCTACAGGTGACAGGTGAACTAGGGAAGTTCAGGAGATTCTGCATGATGCCAACATGGCACCTCTTTTGCCCCCTATTGGTTCAGAGATTTTTAAACGATTCACACCAGCATCACTGGAGGAAATCCAACGGCGCCATGAAGCTGAAGAAAAGGAATGTCAGATAAGAAAGGAGAACAACACTGAGGTATATAATATACTGACTGATCAGCTAAGGATAAGTAATCAGGACTCTGAAAACATATAATCCATACTCTGGCTGTGCCACAGATTGCAGAGGAAGATCTTCCTAAACCAGCCAGTGACCTGGAAGCCGGAAAACCTCTTCCCCTTATATATGGAGACCCACCTCCTGAGTTTCTCAACACCCCATTGGAGGAGTTGGATCCTTTCTACCAGTCGAAGAAGGTGTTTTTGTTTAAAGAAATATATGTTTGAACATAAGGATGTCCATAAGTGTACAACACATTTCTGTAATTGTATTATCATATCTACGGCCATATGTTCTGAGCCCTCAGGTGAAGAGAGAAGCTGAACTGCCAACTGATCACCAATTGGTGGTGAGTTGGATCAGGTAGCAGGGGCAGATGCCAGACACACCTGGCACACCCAAATATATCATGGGGGTGTGCTGGAAATGTTCTACACCTTCATTGATTAGGCTGTTGCAAGGAGATGCAGCTGCAAAGCGGTTGATACCTCTCGTGATCCCTAATCAACATCGTGGACACCAGAGGGGAATAGAGCCACTGGGCCATTGGGCTTGGTTAGCCTGTGGGACTCCACAGGCAGCTGACAGGTACCGACAGGCCAAGGGGAACTCAGGCTATAGTTGAAGCAAAATCTCACAAGGGGAAAGAGGTGCTCGAATTAAACTGTTTATAGCAGGGTGGGTTGTTGCTTACTTCAGCTGAGTTGGTCATAGAAAGGAATACTTTGAGGGCATCCTGAATCCTATTGGCATAGCTTCTGTAGAGCTAGCAGAGTCTGAGAACAAGGGAAGGAATTGGGCTTAATTAGCCTATTACTAGAGGTGAGTCACTGACACAGTTAAGCAGTTCCTTGGAGGCCTGGCTCATAGGGTGGATTAGGTTCACCATGAGTTTCTAAAAGCCCTGGATGTTGTAGGGCAGTCACGCTAATGGTAAAAACACAGCCCTTTTCTGCGGTGCCGAGGTGCCACGTTCCCAGCCACCATTGATGAGTTTGAGGCCCCCGGGAGAATTGGTGGGGAGATGTCGTCAGTAAGTCGGGAACTATCGCCTGGATGCTGAAGCTCCTGGTAGCCAGGAGAATGCGATCTGCTTCTTCTGCAAGTGAGTGGTAAACCTTCGCAGCCAGCAGTGCTCTCACTGTCAACGTAAATGAAGACAGAAAACCAAACAGCAGTGACTGAAGTTGGAGGACGAATGCAATTTTTTTTCCACACAAAGAGGGTTCCCGATGGTTAGGAACAAATGTAATCACATGGCAGGATGCTGTTAATGGACCAATTTTCAGTCAGGAGAACAACTGCAATAGAAGGTTAGTCATTAACATACTGCTGCATGGGCTGGGCTGTAGTTACATTGTAAGGTTTTAAAAACTGAGCTTAAAAAATGAATAGTAATGGTAAAATCCGAGAGAGGCCGACAGTGATCACTGACTGTTTCAGATTAAATAAAACAAGATACAAAGAGAACACGCTAAAAACACAACAGCCTTAATAAATGCAGAGTAGTTTGGACCCAGAAGCAGGATTCATCAGGTCATCACTTAATGATCGGATATTCCACCTGCTGTGAATGGTTTAATGCAGTACAGTTGTTATTATTATCACTCGTCACATCCTGTTTATGACAGTTAAAATAAATAACATTCATAAGAAAATTGTCTGTGTAAACTGTCTGCGGTGTTTATTAGGCCGATGCTACTGTACTTTAATGTAATTGATAAGGATAGTACTCCAAGAGCCATATATTTTATGAGGTGGTACTCATTGTGAAAAGCTTGAGTAGTAAGGCATTCCTAGTTGACAGACCTGCAGCACAATGTGGAGCTCTGGGATGGTTCCTCTGGATTGGCAGACTGGGAAGGTGGTCCCCATCATTATGAAAGAGAACTGGAGGGTGGATGCTCCACCTATACAGCGTCTTGAGTTTTCCTGGAATTGTTTATGTCAGGGTACCAGAGACAAGAGTTCATTTGTTACTAGAACACTGGATTCAGGAGGAGCAGTTTTTGTCATGGTTGAAACAATGGACCAGTTCTTTATCCTCTCGAGGATGTTTGAGGTTGTGTGGGACTTTACCCAACCAGTCTACATGTTATCATTTGATACTGATGGTGAGAAACACCATACCACCTGTCTGCCTGTCACCTGTGTCTCACCTGTCTGTCTCTCTGCAGACCTTCATTGTGCTCAGTAAAGGAAACGTGATCTACAGGTTTAATGCTGAGCCCGCCTGTTACCTGCTGAGTCCATTCAACCCACTCAGGATCTTAGCCATCAAGGTCCTCATTCATTCATATCCTTTACGATAGTTTACACCCTACCTGCATAATGTCACAGTATGCCTTTATGACAACAGGATGACATTTTTTTTCTTACAAATAAAACTTTATTCAGTCTGTTCATTATGGTAACGATTCTGACCAACTGTGCGTTTATGACGATGAGTGACCCACCAGCATGGAGCAAGACAGCTGAGTGGCTCACGCACACACACCCCACAGCACACACACACACACACACACACACACACACACACACACACAACACACACACACACACACACACACACCTCTCTCTCTCTCTCTCTCTCTCTCTCTCTCTCTCTCTCTATNCATCACATTTCTTTTGTGTGGGTTTTTCATGTTTTGTGGCTGTCTTAGACCCTGGAGTATAATCGTGGGTGGGTCTCTGCAGATGTCTCTACACAGCAAATCCACGTGACATGTTTATCAGTGAGCACAGAGATTCTCAGAAAGCTGAGAGAAAGATCCTGCAACAGCTGGAAAAAGTGCTCTGAGGGAAATGTTTTGGAAAAAACTCTTGGACTACCCACGTTCCCTCTTTTGACTTCTTGTATTCCAGCAGCAATTCTTAGTCTCAGCAGCTTTGGTCATTTGGTTGTTTAGTTCGCCCCAGGCACGTGGTTACAGTACCATGTTGAAGTCACATGACACATAAAAACAATAATCAAACATTAAACTAACTGAATCAAAGTTTCTTTGATTTAAATCATAATTAAGTGTCACAGCTCTCCTTTACTTTCCTCGTTTCACTCTGCAACCTGATTTCTGCTGGAAGAATATATGTAAGAAACAAATCCTGATCATATTGTAAAACTTCAGCAGAGGAAATCCTGTTTAATCGTGAAAGTAAGAGCATGCATATATGTGAAGGCAACTCTTAGTTTGCTACAAAGCACAAGGACTGGGTGCTGAAGGTCACTTGGTCTGATGAGTACAGGTTTACCTTGTTCCAGAGTGATGGAGACATGAGAGTAAGAAAACAAGTGGGTGACGTGATGCATCCATCATGTACACAATATCACTAGTACCTGCTATACAAGCCAACCTGATCAGCTGAGTGAGATGGTCAGGTGATGAGAGGTGAAATGTCCTCACAAAACTGTCACTTTCTTTCCAAACTCCACCATGACCTGGATGACCCATACCTACACAGACATATGTAATGGTCAGAAATCCAGTGTTAAGTCCAGTTGGGGATTTTGCTGTGCTGCTATAATACCCTGCTGATATGAGTTTTATGTTTTTTATTTTCTCTGTTTCCTTGTTGAACAGATATGTGTTCACAGGCATCTACACATTTGAAGCATCTATCAAAGTTTTGTCTCGAGGATTCTGCATCGGAGACTTCACCTTCCTCAGAGACCCGTGGAATTGGCTGGACTTCATGGTCATCAGCATGGCGTAATAATCAATCATACACTTGATGTATTAATCAGACAGCATACGGTTCATAAAATAACTGGCTTTGTAAACGGTGCTTTTTTATTAAGATGTCATTTTATTTCATTTTATTTGGCAAAATGAAAAAAAGAAGCCTCAGAAGCAGCTTTAACTGTAAAAGCAAAATATTTTATTTTAGATGGAAGCTATTTATATTCCATCTTCATAGTTAAATTTCAAACAACATTTAGTAATTAAAGGAAGATCAGAATCAGAATCAGAATCAGAAAGGGTTTATTGCCAGATGTTGAGCAGGTTTACAACATTAGGAAATTGCTGATGATGATGCTGTGATGATGCAAGTGACGATGATTAGAATGATTAAAAAGGTGAAAAAAATTATGAAAATAGTGACGATGATAAGAGATGAAGGTGTTGATGATGTGTCTATTCCAGATATTTGACGGAATTTGTGGATTTGGGAAATGTGTCGGCATTGAGGACATTCCGAGTTCTTCGAGCTCTTAAAACGATTACCGTCATCCCTGGTCAGTGTGTGTGTACATGACTGGATTTTGGATGTTAAGTGCACCTAAAAAACAAAAAACGTGTTTAACCACCAAACAAACCAGCGATTTTCGTCTCCCTGTAGTGATGACTTTGATGTTTGTGATTAGACTTTAACACCCATCCAATCCGCAGGTCTGAAAACAATTGTTGGAGCTCTCATCCAATCAGTGAAGAAGCTTGCTGATGTCATGATTCTGACAGTTTTCTGCCTCAGTGTCTTCGCTCTGATTGGTCTTCAGCTCTTCATGGGAAACCTGAGGCAAAAATGTGTCCTGATGCCACCACCATTTCTTAGAAACCACACGTCAGACAGTAATCTTAACACCAGTTTCTATGGCAATGACACTTACAGCAACAACACGGGAAGCAGTAACTTTGACTTCTACGAGTACATCAACAACCCAGGTAGGAATACTTTAAGGGTTAGGATTAAGCTTCTCTGAAGAACATAGCTGTAACCCCAGTCTGTCTGTCACAGAGAACCATTACTACTATCCTGGTCATGCTGATGCTCTGCTGTGTGGAAACAGCTCTGATGCTGGGTATGTCAACATAATGATACAAATAATAGTAAATGGCAATAATAGTAATGTTAACATGAGCACAGATGATGACAACAATGTGTCCAGGGTCTGTCCGGATGGTTACATCTGTATGAAGGCAGGGAGAAACCCAAACTACGGCTACACCAGCTACGACACTTTCGGTTGGGCGTTCCTGGCTCTTTTCAGACTCATGACTCAGGACTTCTGGGAAAATCTGTTCCAGCTGGTCAGTAACTCGCTGGTCCACTATAGGCTGTTTCCACAAACTGTAAAAATGGACACATCCTCCATGTAGAAAAAGCTGCATACTTTCCAATCAATCAGGAGCCATTTGGTCTCTGTGAGAAAGTAAACCGACTACTTAACTGGCTTTTGAGTTCACTAAACTCTTTCCTAATGAAAACTGATGTTTGGATAGAAGCAGTTCACACCAGTTATCTCAAGTCACTTGAAAATCGACACCCTACAATATTAGAGAGCACTCTAACAGCAAAATGCTCTATTAGGATGGTGTTATGGCATTTAAGATAAGATGGGACCTGATTGTTTAAGACCTTGTATGTGAGGAGCAGGATTTTAAATTCATAATAAATTTAACCCTCTCAGGCTCAAATTAAACTTTTTGTTGCTAATGCACAACCAAGTCCTGCAGTGGTACTTCTGAGTAAAAAAAACTCATAAAATATGTATGTGGGGTAATCAGGTTGTTAGTTTTTAACTGTTGCAAATCGGCAATGCCTGCCTTGAGAGGGTAAACAGGGAGCTAATGAAGAGAAGCCAGTATGAGGGAAATCAGCTCTCTTTATCAATATAATGTGTCTGTGTGTGTGTGTGTGTTTATTGTAGGTTTATTCATTTGTAAGGAACCCCATTAGCCTCCACAACAGTGGTTTCATGTCTTCCTGGGGCCCAAACCATCGAATACAATCAAATTTAAATGTCTGTGTGTGTGTGCGTGTCTGTGTGTGTGTGTGTGTGTGTGTGTGTGTG
>NW_024583459.1:27534-35323 GCF_018398535.1 Haplochromis burtoni
AGTTCACCGATACCATCAAAAGCCCTAAAATACTACGAGATTCATGCTCATGATGAGTGGATGGAAACTTCTGGCCGATGACTACTCTACTGATGATGATTTAAAATATTACGTAGCTCTATCAGACCTGTCGTGACTGATTTTCACTTCAGTTCGTGTGTAATTTGGCATACTTCAGGCTTTTCACTCTGTTTCCCACAACATTGGTTTGTCCCTTGAGTAAAGAGCTTTGTATGCTTTAATGATTTATAGATCAGAGTTCAGAGGCTCAATACACACAAGAAAAAAATTTCATTTGAAAATGGTCAGGGACAAGGACTGGATTGAAAATGGATGAAAAAACATCCAATGTAAAAAGAAGAACTTTGAAAAAGCTTGAAAAAACGTGAAAAACTATTGGTCAAGAGAATTTTTTAAATTACAAGACAATCTGGCTCCTTGGAAGAAACATATGGAGAACTGAGGGATGGCATTTGGACATTACATCCATTTTTGAGATACAGTCTGTTTCCTGACTTCCCATGATGCACTGCCATGTTACGTTTCGTTCGGTTTCTAACTTTCTCAGAATTTAGGATGAAAAATATTTGTGTGACGTTTGAAATATTTGACAGCTTGAAACAGCATAACTGTAGATATAAACATCATAAAGAGAACAAATACACCTGTGTGACGTCAGCACAGAGAAGGGCCATTTACCATTTTACCAAATAAACACAAAATAAATGAGTGCAGAATTAAATGAGAACATAAACAGGGCAACAGTGTCATACATCTTATATATTATGAGACAAACCAAGAGCCAAAGCACATACAGCAGTTCCGCCCACCTGTCCTTCTTTTGTTTCTATGCAGACGTTGCGAGCCGCCGGTAAAACCTACATGATCTTCTTTGTGGTCGTCATCTTCCTCGGGTCATTTTACCTCATTAACCTCATCCTGGCTGTGGTCGCCATGGCGTACGCCGAGCAGAATCAAGCCACCATCGCTGAAGCCAAACAGAAGGAGGAGGAGTACGCTCAGATCCTGGAGGCGCTGAAGAGGAGAGAAGAGGAGGTCTGATCACAGGCATGAAAACTTGCACAGGATCATTTAAACACAGCTGAATCTTTGTTTTATTACAGCAGGCAACAACCAGGACAGCAGAGCTGTTAGAGGATGCAGACCCAACACTGCAGAAGAAAAATTCATCTACAGATTTAAACAGCCACAAGCTAGAGCACAATGCAATGGAAGGTACATACACCTGTGTCATGTTACCTCTAACACAGAGCCTGTGGGATGTCCTGTCATTATGACCAACCAGGTCAAACTGTTCAGAGGTAGACGTCGAGCACCTTGCGGGAAAAACGCAGCTGGTCGTTTTCATTTGATTGGTCCCTATGTAAAGTCTCTTTAAAAGCATTTTGAAGTCTCTGGTAAAATGTCTGTGCTATACTAACAGTGTTCAGTGGCTCTGTGGTGTAGTGGTTAACACCTGGCCTTATACGTGAAAGATCTTTGGCTTGAAAGTGAAAGGAGGCACGAAATCCATCCTCAGTGAGTCCCAAGTTAGCATAAACCCAGATAAACATGAGGGTTCAATCATCCATCTGTCTCAAATCACAGCTGCTGCAGCTGAAAATACCAACCTACAGTGTCCAAATAGCATCATCTCCAATGTTCATAAATGTCTATAGTCATTGTTCAGCTGCTTTCAAATACATTTGGTCTAAAATATTTATAGGCACATTAATGAGCTCAAATCAATTGCAGCTTTCATGTATTTCCCACAAATAGCAGAAACATGTTAAACCAAAGGTTGAATTTAACTTTGAGCTACTGCTATGCAGCAGAAGGTGAAATGAACAAAGACTCCAGAGGAGAGATTTAAACCACAGTGGTAATGAGTAATAGCTACAGCAAGAACAAGGGAGATGAAAATTAACCTTCTTCACCTGGAGATAGAAATTCAGTCTAAATTTTTAAACAATCTCGCTTGACTTCTGATCTCTGGCTTGTGACAGTATGCAGGGCAAAAGCATAACACAAACAGAAAGCCTTCACTGTACTTATAACCTCTGTGAAGCTCTTTGTCTTACAATGAACACTGCATAAATCCCATTTAATTGGTCTGTGACATTTGTATGTGATATGTGCACATCTGGACCTTTAGAGAAAATCTCAATAAAGCTCATGCTTCACCAATCAGCTGTGACTTTCAGAATTTGAGGATGACCAGAGGCCGTGTCCTCCATGTTGGTATGTGTTCGCTGACATCTTCCTGAAGTGGAACTGTTGTGGCTGTTGGCGATGGCTCAAGCAGTGGCTCTTCATCATTGTTATGGATCCGTTTGTGGACCTCACCATCACCATCTGCATCGTCCTCAACACTGTCTTCATGGCTATGGAGCATTATCCAATGACAGAGGAGTTTGAGGAGCTGCTGAGTGTTGGGAATCTGGTCAGTGATAGAGTCATACAATGTGATCCTGATTAGATGCATTCAGCTCACATGAATGTTACACTCTGTTAAACACGGTAAAGATCTTAACATATTTGGATGTCTGACCCCTCACCTCTAAACCCCCAGGTCTTCACAGGTATCTTTACAGCTGAAATGGTCCTTAAGCTTCTGGCCATGGACCCGTATTACTACTTCCAGGTCAGACTTTGCGTTTGTTTACTGATGATTCACAACTGTTCCTATAGTAACATTTTTGTACTTTTTGTCATGGCTGTAGGTGGGCTGGAACATCTTTGACAGCATCATTGTCACCATGAGTCTGGTTGAACTGGGATTAGCTAACGTTCAGGGCCTATCAGTGTTACGCTCATTCCGACTGGTCAGTGCATCATCATCATTGTCATTACCATCATCACTTACTCAGAAAGTGAATGAAAAATGATATTAGTGCTAGTCTGTCTTCTCACCCTTATCTCACATGCCTCTTCACCTTTACAGATGCGAGTATTTAAGCTGGCCAAGTCCTGGCCAACCCTGAACATGCTGATAAAGATCATCGGGAACTCGGTGGGGGCTCTTGGGAACCTGACTCTGGTTCTTGCCATCATTGTCTTCATCTTTGCTGTCGTCGGCATGCAGCTGTTTGGGAAGAACTATAAAGACTGCGTCTGTCGCATTGCAGAGGACTGTGAGCTTCCTCGCTGGCATATGCATGACTTCTTCCACTCCTTCCTCATCATCTTCAGGGTGCTGTGCGGTGAGTGGATCGAGACCATGTGGGACTGTATGGAGGTGTCGGATCAGACCATGTGTCTAATTGTCTTCATGATGGTCCTGGTTATTGGAAACCTGGTGGTGAGTATCTGACTAGAAAGTGCTTTTTCCTAAATCTGTTTCTTATTGTTTCAGGTTTTGAAAGTCAAAGGTATATGGTGACATTTACAGAAAGGCAAGCATAGACGATAAACCCAGCGTTTTTGTTTCAACACAAGCCTCATCAACCATTCACAGCAGATTTTTTTCCATGCTCTTTCTATCTAACATTCACATGCATTGATGCATCAGAAATTAACCTGAGGTTAGTATCTTGCCCAAGGATATTTGTCATGCACATTGGTGCACATTGGTGCACTGGTGGTGAGATGCTAAACAAACCTGGTGTACCCAAACATGAGGGTGCACTAGGAACGTCTGACAGAGGCCCAAATCCAAAAGCTCTTCAACTCCCACCTCTGGCGGAGTTTTTAAGGCATTCTAATGGAGGTTGGTGTCATGGTCCTGAGTCTGAGGACTCAGTGTTTTGTGTTTCTTTATGCTTTGGTTCATTCCGAGTGTGTATTCTGTTGTGATTTTGCCATTTGTTAGGTTTCTGTTCTTTGCCTGCCTGCTCCCACTTCTCTGTGTTCCCTCTGTCTGTCCATGGTGTTATTGTGTCTGCTCATGAGTCTGCCTGTCAAGTTCAGTGTCCTGTCTGGTTCTCTGTGTCTGTTAGTTTCCTGTTTTATTCTGAAGGTCTCTGTCTGATGTGAGTGTGTTCAGGTTACTTTTCCCCTGTCCCGTCAGCCCAGATTCCTCCCAGCTGTGTAGCCCTCCTGTCTCTCATCCCCTGATTACTGGTGTGTGTATTTAAGCCCTGTGTGTTCTCCTGCCTGTTGCCGGTTCGTCTGTGTTCCGCGTCAGTCTGTGTTTCTCCGCGTCAGTCTGTGTTACTCTATGTCCTGCTCATCTCTCTGCTTCTCATCCCTTTTTGTTTCATCTCAGGTTTGTCATTTAGCTTTCCCAGTTCAGGTCTTTAGTTTTGTCTTCCCTCTTGCCTGTTTTGCCTTCTTACCACTGTGTAAATAAACTCACCGACATCTCATCCACTGCCTGCATCTTGGGTCCTTCTTCTAACTCCACACGGCTCGCCTCGGCAGCCGTGACAGTTGGTGACATTGAGTTCCATTAGATCATGTTCCATACCTCCACACCATTGCTGTGGTTACTGCAAGGGGCTACGGCTGCAAGGGAAACACGGAAGATCAAGGGAGCTGTCAGGCTAAAGGAGGTGTCTTATTGGGCTTGGTTAGCCTGTGGGACTCCAGAGGCAGCTGACAAGTGCTGGCAGGCTAAACGAATTGGGCTCTGACAGTGGCTGATGCAAAAACTTGGGCGTGGGGCGAGTTTGGTGAGACCATGGAACAGCACTTTTTGACGGCCTCATGGCGACTCTGATAAACCGTCTGATGACTCACACAACTGGTCCGTGGCTATGCCCCTGGGGTGGACAAGATTTGCCCTAAGTTCCTTAAGACTCTGGATGTTGTGAGGCTCTCTTGGTTGACACGCCTTTGCAATGTTGAGTAGAGTCCTGGGACAGTGCCTCTCATTTCCATTTGTGAAAAGGGGGAAAAGAGGGTGTGCTCCAACTACAGGGGGATCACACTCCTCAACCCCCTGGGACTCACTCTCCAGTATCTATGTCGGGATACTGGAGAGTG
This sequence comes from Haplochromis burtoni, assembly GCF_018398535.1. NCBI lineage: Eukaryota > Metazoa > Chordata > Actinopteri > Cichliformes > Cichlidae > Haplochromis > Haplochromis burtoni. The sequence goes on from NW_024583459.1 coordinate 32,461, forward strand.
AGTCTGTTCATTTGTTGAATTTTGGGTTCAGGAGGAACAATGCCATTTTTCTCCTGGTCACCGTCACAGGATACTCAAGGGATGTGGTCAAATGCCTTCTCCAAATCCACAAAAACACATAAATAGGAATTATGAGTTGTACATTAGCTTGCCACAATTGCTTTGAGGCTGTCCAAAAGTGCTGTTCCATGCTCTCACCACACTCAAGTTTGTTGCATCAGACACTGCCAGAGTCCGACTTCATTTGAGCTGACTTTGGAGCTCCACAGGCTTGCCAAGCCCAGGCCAAGTAGATTTAAATCTGCTTCCAGAGATGATAGCTAAATGCACCCACAAGATGCCAGTAAATCAAAGGATGACGTAAACAGGCAATGAGAGAAGCTTTGTGACAGAACACTGAGATGTGAGGCGAGAGACTGCTTTCATGTTTTGGTTTAATTGATATTGATTTATAGGTTTTACTGAGCAAGCAGTGCCTGTCTTGCATTCGCTGATAAAACTGTTATTTTTTCATTCTGAATGTGTTCCTAAATTAGTTTCTTCTTATTTTAGGCCATGAATCTGTTTCTAAAGCTTTTCCCTTTTGTTGCAGGTCCTGAATCTGTTCCTGGCCTTGTTGCTGAGTTCTTTCAGTGGTGATAATCTAGCAGCTCCAGAAGATGAAGGAGAAAACAATTTACAAATCGCCATAAACCGGATTAACCAGGCTGTGGCCTGGACCAAGTTCTGGATCCTGGAACACATCTGGGCTTTAGTGAGAAATAAGAAACAAGTCAACCAAGACCAGTCCAGTGGTACAAGCCATGTTTCAGATGTTTATTGTTTATTAGTGTTATGTGTAAAGAAAAAAAGCTTTAAATTGGATTTAATGTCCATTTACTTTAGCAGTCAGTTGTGAGGAAGACGACACAATGATGAAGGAGGTATTACCTTTGACCTTTGTGACCTCAGATGAACCAGAGCCCCATGACAAAGCCTCTAGCTTTAACCATGGCATCCTGACCAGTAACTACCATACCATTGCATCCCTGCGGGTCCCAATAGCCGAGGCTGAGTCCTACTTTGACATACGTGAAAATGAAGAGGAAGAGGAAGATGACCTGGATGGAGAAGAGAAGTACTCACAAGTAATCCCTGTTATTGTTCCTTTCTATTCTATGGACCTTTTTTCACAGCAGCATGATGCAGTAGCTAGTATAGGTAAACACAGGTAATTTAGGCTCTGCTCCTGTATTAATGTCATTAGTGTTGGATTAGTTTTAGTAATTGTAGAACATCTGACCAATGTTGTTCATTAATGCTGCTTTAATATACCTGTTCCGTATTTGTATGCTGCGCATGCACGCAGTGAGACGGGGCAGGGGAGAAGGGACCCGCCCCCTGGAATGTGATGACTAATGTGTAATGGTTGGTTTGTTTCGAAGTAAATGATGCTCGATGATATTCACGAACCCTGAGTCATTATTAAACGACAAACATGGTGTCAGAAGTTGTGGTTCGGTCATCTACTCCAGCACTGCCGACGGAGTGGTAAGACTGAAGTTTTCCAAACACTTTACGGCGGAAGCAATAAAGTAACCAGCTAGCGTTGCTAGGCTATCGTAGCAAGAGGCTATTAAACGTCAACGACCATGTCGGACGGATTCCGTAGACCAGACCCATTGGTGTTTTGTGGAAACATCGCCGAGAAGTGGCGTATATTCGAGCAGGAATACGACATGAGCCGCTGCTCATTCCGATAAGGATGCTCGGACAAGAGCGTTCATCCTGCTAAACCTAGCCGGCTCTGAAGCCATCGAGCGGGAGCGCGCATTCGTTTATACACCCGCTGTGCACGCGGGGGAAGGAGAACACAGGCGACTGGTGACCGAAGCAGAATCGAGAGAAGACCCGGAATGTCTAAAGCGCAAATTTCGTGAACTCTGTAATCCCCAAACAAACATAACAATGGAAAGGCACAAGTTTAACCCCAGAAACCAACGGCCAGATGAAACAATTGAGTCTTATGTGAGTGACTTAAAAAAATAAGCAGTGTTGGGTAAGTTACTTTAAAATAGTAACTTAGTTACATTACTAGTTACTTCTCTCAAAAGTAACTCAGTTACTTCAAGTTACTCGTTACTTTCAAAGTAACTAGTTACTAGGGAAAGTAACTTTGGTTTTACTCAGAATTCTCTTTCTCCACTCAATCTGCCTAACCCAAATGGCCTCCCAAACACAATACACAGCAGACCCAAGATTATCAAAGCACCACAAATAACCAAACTGATCAGCAATCAACTCAACTAATTGCCTACCAGGCAAGTCCTAGCCAAGACAGACAGACGATCCCAAACGAGCCCCCATTTGTCACAACCCGGCTCATAGGAAGTGACAAACAAATGGGAGACCACACACAGGCTTTTAAAGGCTGTAAGACATATTTAATGAAAATAAGGTAAAGCAACTTAAACACAATTTAAAGGACATAACAGCCATAACTGAAACTTCCAAATGAACATGACAAGTGCCAGAGAGAGCGTCAAAGCCAGCCACCACTGGTTCAGTCAAGGTGTCTTTATATACACTGGGACTGGCCTCTCAGGTGTGCTGCATCAACTAATTGGGTCAGCTCCACCTACCTGCAAGAAACAGGTAAAAGAAAAAACAAAACACAAGGCCAGCCCACTGGCCGTCACAGAGCATAGACCTCAATACTTGAAATGTGCAATTCACTTGTATTTTTATTTTTATTCCTATTTATTCTATTTATCCCCTTCGTATATTTTATTTATATATGTCTCTGTATTTATATATGTGTGTATATATATATAATATTCTGCTCACGCTCTGTAACTTCTGTCGGTGCTGTGCTTTTGGAAAC